>NW_020230000.1:0-16249 GCF_003227715.2 Harpegnathos saltator | reverse complement strand
ATTCCACTGTTCGATTCGTCATCGTGTGCGCAACGATCGCTGCGATGGACGCGATCGCGACGTTGTCGGATTTTGCGCACGTCGCATTCGCGGCATCGTCGATATTCGCGACGTTGACCGGTGCGCCGTCGCGCGTCGCGTGTCGCCAAAGAGAGACGTTCGCTCGTTGTCGTCGAGACGAAACTGTCGCAACGAAATCGCGAACGAGACGCGCGAACTGATGACGTCACGAGACTGCGCGCCGACGACGTGTCGTTCGATTGGATACACCTGTTCGAATTGAGTCCGTCGTTCGTGGAACTTTACGTGCGCATCTGCGCGATGGCGGAATCGCGCGCTCTCGACGACGATGGTACCGGAAGGATGAACGATATCGCGACGTAAGGGAGAAGATACGATCACGGAAGGAGGATCACCGCCGTTGTGCCGGCGAAGAACTGGACGGTCATTTGGTTTTGTGGCGCGAAGCCGATCGTTTTATTTCGTCACTGTACAAACGATGGTTCGCCTCTCGTCTGACGCGTTATCGCGAACGCAAATCGATCGTTTTTGCGAGCGATCTCGTCGAGCGCCGTCGTTGCCGCGGTCGCCTCGAATCGCCACTACTGCTACGGTTACTACGCACGCGTACGTTCTCGTACGCATGGATACCGATCGCTGAGTAACGCGATTTCGCCGTTACACCGACGGTTGCACGTGCGCGGAGGATCGCACGTAGAACGACGCTGCCATTGCGATCGCGCATGCCAGAAATTCGCCATCGTCACGCGCGCGTTTGCGCACAATGTCTCGTTGGTCGCTCAGAGACACAAGCCGTAGTAGATCGCGACGCTCAGTGCGAACTGCGTGAGCATCGCGATCCAGACCAGCGTCAGTTTCACCACGGGATAAATCGTCACCACCTCGACGTATCGGCGAGATCGACGCGATTACGGCAAGCGCTCGTCGTCATCGTCCTCCGGTTCCGAGTCAACAACGGACGATTCGTCGCCGAGTGACGACCGACGGTCCTCGTCGTCGTCGTCGTCGTCCTCGTCGTCGTCGTCTCTTCGGTCGTTTCGCGATTCTTCGCGATTAGCGATCGAGCGAAAGCGCGATTCTCTATGTGTTCTACATGCTCGCGTGTACGGGCAAACGCCTGTCCGACGTCGCGGAAATCACGATCGCACAGTTACGTCAGTTGCGCGATCGCGGAGTGTGCGTCATAAAGATACACAAAACGCGCAAACTCGGGCGAATCGAGATCCCGGAGCTGTTGCTGCGAGATCGTCGCGGCGAGCGATCGCTGCTGACCGAGGAGAATGAGGGTGCCGTTCAGGCGAGTCGCTCCGTCAATCGCGAGGACGACCATCGACGACGAACCGACGTCACCGATGAGCACGCTGT
The DNA here is from genome assembly GCF_003227715.2 of Harpegnathos saltator. Classification (NCBI taxonomy): domain Eukaryota; kingdom Metazoa; phylum Arthropoda; class Insecta; order Hymenoptera; family Formicidae; genus Harpegnathos; species Harpegnathos saltator. The sequence continues at coordinate 14,863 of NW_020230000.1, read as the reverse complement.
ACAATCGTGTCTCGACGCGTTCGTGGCTTGGGTCGAGATCGACGGCTCACTGTCGATTCCGTTCAGCGTGCGAACGCTGCGACGAGATCTCAATCGCGAACTAGCCCGATTCTACAACGCGGCCGTCGGTCGCTCGAAACCGCGCGGCTTGAGTTTCCACGCGTTGCGTCGCATCTACGCCGGCTATCGATTTCTGCATGGTGCGTCGATCGAGCGTCTGCGCGAGAATCTCGATCACTGTGATTGACGACAAACGAATCGCTACGTGAACGCATGTCTGTACGAAATCGTCAACAGCGCCGTTTAAGGGGTAGATCGCGCGTGGTACGAATTCAGCGGCGAGCACCGAGCGTTCGACCTGGACGACGCTTCTTCAATAAGCAACAACCGGAGTGTCGCGATCTCTCTCTCTTTCCACCGGAGGACAGACCGCACGTCGCGCGTCTCTCCGAGACGTCGAAGACAGCGCTCTCGTCGCGACCATGATGAGCGAGAGCGCGACGTCCATGCTCGACAGCGCGAATTCGTCGTCAGCGACGAACGACGATTTCTTGAATTCGTTGTTGGTGCAATCGCAGTTCCGACGCATTCTCACGGACGCGTCGCTACCGTAGATAACGACGTCGTCGCTCGAACGAACGGGCTCGACCGACTCGCCGTCGCATCGCGATCGAGGCGATCGATCGTCCGTGAGAACGATGTCGACGGTGACTGATCGACAATGAGGCGGCGACTGTAGCACGGTCGTTAGCATTCCCGCGAGTTTGGCCGCGACACCGACACCACCCGATGCCACCATCGGCTCGATAACGGAACCCGCGAAGCTCGTGAATCGCGGCGGCGGCGGCAGCGGCGGCGGCGGCGGTGGCGGCGGCAAGAAACTGAACCTGCCCGGATCGTCGGCGAAAAAGAGACCGCGACAACGCAGCGCCGCGCCATCGTCGTCGTCGAGTCAAACGACTAAGAAGATCAGATTCGCATCGATGGAGGCCAAGGTCGTGGATGACGCGACTCGGACCGCGATGTCGGCTCGAACGCGCGTCAGTTTCGTATCGGAGAGAATGTTGACTCGTCTGATCGAAGTGCAGCATGAATGGGACGAGGCTCGCGGCGACAAGAGACTGTCGCGAAGATTGCGACTGTTCGTCGAATCGCGCGTCGCCGCGTTGCGATTGATCTGCCGCGGCAACGTCCGTCGTTCGATCCGATCGACTAGGTACAATCGCTCGCCGATCCTCTGTCGCAAATGACGTTTCTCGAGGATTGCGGCGACGATGGCAAACGACGCAGGCGACGAACAGATCGCGACGGAACCTCTGCGCTCGACAACGAGTACGACAGGGGCGAACTGCCGTACAGAGCGTACAGTCTGCGTCACCTCGTTCGCCTGAACTGCTTCGTGCCGTCCACCGACACCAGACATTCGCGCGGTCGTTGCAACGACCGCGCGAATGTCTGGTGCTGCTGAACGTCAAGGTGTTCGAAGCGATCGCGAACGTGTTGGCGTACGCGCTCATGTCGGTGATTCGACGCGGCGGCGCATCGCCGGGCTCACGTCACGGTCCAAGGACGTCATCACCGCGGCCGAACATTTGTACAGTGTGAGACTGATCGTGCCCATCGACAACGAGGGTCAGCGTGCGAGGAACGAAATAGGTTCGAGTGTGAGCGCGAGCGCGGTGGACAATGTGACGTTCACGCGGCTCTCGCACCTGCACTCACGGATCAACAAGCAACTGGAGAACCACCTGGTCAGTTTAAAGGACACGAGGACCATAATCGAGAAGATGCGCGACGTCGTTGAATCTCGAGAACGAACGAGAACGAACGGCGAACCCTCGGCCGCGCGAACGCTGCCGCGACGACCGTTTCGAGTGTCAAAGCAGCCCGCTCGTCTGCAAGACTTCGTGCTGCCGAAATAACGTGACGAATGACGCTCGTTCGCGCGGGGACGAAGGATCGCTTGTGCGTTTCCGCCGCTCGCGCTGACACGCCCGTGGTCGACGTGGACGGTGCGACGGCGACGAACGCGCTGCGATACCTCGTAGGGTGCAAACGTCGCGTCGCGTGTCGCGCGAGTGACGACGACGCTCGCAGCGGCGACTCGAGTCACCGTCGTCGACGATGTGAAAGCGACGCGACTCGGTACGCTCGCGCGACGAGCGTTGCGGATCGCGACAACGCGATCGCGACAGCGATATCGCTGTCGTCCATAGAATCGCTCGGCTGCGTGGCGTGTCGAACGGCGCCTCGAGAAAGCGAACCCGCGACGAACACGGAGTCTGTCGCGACGATGCGACGCGTGACCATCAGCGACGTCGCGTTCGCTCCGCCCTACGAGTACTGCAGCGTCGCCATGTACAATCAACTGCGCTTCGACAACGACGTGGACAAGATATTGACCGACAAAGGCGGCACCGTCAAGAATATTTTACAGTCCAGCAAGAGCTTCGTCCATTATCTCGTTACGTATCCACTGAGGAACACGTTTCGCGGTTACATCCAGATTTCGCCGTATCTGGCACCGCGGCATAGCGCTGCCGTTTCATCACGCGGTCAGACTGTTCTCGATCGACGTGGAGCGCGATCGACGACATTTGCGATTTCGCCGCGAATCGAACGATTGTTCGCGCGCGACCACCAACGGCGCGGTCGATGGCGAGTTCGACGTCGCTGACGACGAGATCTGGCCGGACGCGAGATGCGCGTTCCACTTCGACGTTGCTCCAAATTTCGGTCTCGTGCTGAAACGCGACCCTTGCATACACAACGGCAGTGCGATCGGTGTCGAGCGAGTGTACGTCTACGAGCGCGGATTGGAACACAACGACTCCGTTCACATATCGCCGCTCGTGCTGAAGCATCTGAACGCCGATCTCGACGGCGACGCTGTTACGATCATGATTCTGAGAGGCATCGAGTCGGCGTATGAATCGCAACGAGTTCTGCGCGATCCGTTTCTCTTCGGTGACATTCCGCGATTCACGTTTTGCCAAAGCATGCACTTTTGGACGTTTCGCGTGTTGGCGTTCGACGACGCGCGCGACGAAACGCGCGCCGTGGTCGAACTCGCGACTGAACGAGTCTCGCGCGGACGAACGTTCGGTCGCAGCACAGACGATGTATCGCCGTGCGAAGCGAGCTCTCTGTTGCACGCGAGACTGAACATTTGGCGTTCGCGCGCCGCTCGACGACGGGCTCGCGCTCTCTTCGCTCCCTGGTACGACGATTACGCGCACGTAATATCGGATATCTGACGACGACCGATCGACAAAGAAGCGAGGAGACATGATTCCAGGAACACTCGCGACTGCGAAGGCACCGAAGAATGGTGGCGCAAATCCGTGTGGCGATAATGTCCCGTGCTGGATCTGGTCTTCGTGCGCGCGGTTTGCACTCGCGGCAGCGACGACGGCGAGGCCTTTATTCAACGAGTGAGACACGTTTTGTTCCGACGCTCAATCGATGCGCCCGATCGAACGATCGTTATCTCGGACAAAAACGCTCTTTGTCTGGAGAACTGGCTCGTCGTTCACTCGGATGTAAAGGGCACTCCGCGCGATCTCGTGTCACTGCACAAGCGCACCGCGGCCAACGTGGCACATGCGGCCGCGCCGCAGTCGGACTTCTTTCGCGAATGCTCGCCCGACCAGGAAGCCGCGTATCTGCGATACTTCGACGATTTTGTGATCGTAAGCAAACACGTGCCCAAGAGCTCGTACTTCGCGAGCGGCCTAAAATGGGCGACGCAGATGTGCACCGTAGCGCACGGTGACCTGTACATGCGAGATTCGTTGTTACCGCGCGATGTGGCGTATTATCTGAAAGGCACCATCGACGCGCCCGCTTCGTCGACGACGTTCGACGACGAGTCGCGAGATCGGAAACGAGGTGAATGAAATAAAACGTAAACGAGGAAAAAAAAACAGTCTCTTTATTTCTCGTTCCACGACAATCCCCTTCTCCCGCGCGACGACGATCCAGTCCTCTCCTCCGAATCGTCTCGTTTCGTCTGCGGCATCGCTCGATCGGGCGAGTACGGAACGCTCGGTACGCTCCAGATTTCGAATGAATGGTACGAACTCGACTCGTTGATCGAGAATCGCAATAATCTCGAGTGTTGCTCAACGTGCTCGAAATCAGTTCAACGACGTCCCGTGGTTCAGCGAACACGCTCGATCGAGAATGTTTCTTGCCGGCCGTGTACACCTTGGCGTCTCTCAGCGAATCGCGAATCAAACGTCTGCGCGTGCAATGCGGACAAACGAGCTGTCGCTTCGCTCTTTCGAGTCGATACTCGGCCAGCGCTTTCGCTGCGCACGACTCTTGTTATCATCGTCGATGGAATCAGCTCCGCATCCTGCCGGTCAATAGCGTTCATCGCGCCTCGTATTTTTTTTCCTCTTACATTCTTAGCGCTAATAATGTGGAGAAAAGGTGGTAACGAACGAAAACAGAGATCTATTCAAAGTTCGCTTTATTGTTGGAGAGCATAAAAGACAATTTTTCTACCTCTAGTGATCGTCGCAAGTTAGAACTATGACGATGCTTGTTGCGGTCATACCACATTCACATAGTAACAAAAGCACCGATAAAACGGAGGCAAAATTTGCGCCAACCAGTACATCACGATTTCGGGCCAACCATCGATTCGCGGCACGATCGGTTCTCGCAAACCAAAGTTGCAGAAATGGTCGCGCAGTTTAGCAGCTATTTCGGTTAACGCTCTCATTACATCGTCAATAGCCGAGGTATTTACATCGATTCGTCGCCACAACGAAGGATCCGAACGCATCGTCATGTTAAAATCGAGCGAATTGTTCTCAAATTGACGAGTAGTCGGATGATTACCGTGTCTTTTTCTAGGCAAATGTAGCACGGGAACGATCATTTCCCGTATGACGGCTCGTTTCACATACGCCGGTGTCAAATGCACATATGAAGAATCGACGGTGTAACGTCGCAAAGTACGCCAACGCCGTGCGCTCACAGCCAACTCGGGAATCACTCGTTCGGCGATACGATCGATCGTGCAATCGAAACAAGGTTGATGATCGCCGACCGATTCTTCCTCCTCATCATCCGTCTCTGAACGATTGCCATTGTTCAACACATTATTGTTGACAATAGTGCGCGATACGATCTCACGAAACCACAATGGACCTTTGGACGATGACGCGACAGTATTGTCGTCAAAATCGGAAATAACTTTTATCGTGATACGAAAGTGATCGCACAGCATCGGCATGATTCGTGCGAGCCAGTATACCACCTCGCACCATCGTCCACAATTCGACACGTTGACGGAACTCCAACAATTCAAATAGCAGCATCGATCTTCAGCGAATATATCCATCAGAGCGTTAATTACTAAACGCGTCAATTCGAGATCGCGTCTTCTTGTCGTTGAGTCGTCGTTACTACAATCGTCATCGTTGTTCCTCGCTGCCTCGTAATCTTCGTAAAACACAACGGATGGACGCAATATCACGTCTCGGTAACAAAGCCACGAATATCGCCGTTTCTTTTCGATATCGTTGCAATACGATGTAGTCGCAAGCAAACGATCGGCCAGCGTTTCACCTATCCGACGCGGACGGTAAAACGATAAAACCGCCGGAATGATTTCGCCGTGACGACTCGAAGTGACAACAGTATCGATGTGTCGTGCGACATCAGCCAACGTATTGCGCACAAAATAACGTCATACGCAATACGGACAATTTGTCTCGGTGTCCATATCGTCACGGCGTGGTATTAACGATATGTCGTACGAATCGTATGTGCGTGTTCACTCACCGAATCAACCACTATTTATTCAAAATGTACATCGTCGAAGATAGATAGTAGGATAGACAGCAACGAATTGCAAATCGAGATTCGTCATCTCGCATTATTGTCAATGACCCCGACGACGATCGACTCGTCCGCGAGATCGCTCGTATTCTCTTCTTCGATCAATATCTGCTTCGTGGCGCCGTTGACGCTATCGCTGTTCGTCGAACCACCGTCACCAACCAATCGGATCACCGGTTACTTCGGTGCTCTTGGTCGAATCGGTGTAACGATGGGCGACGCAGATGTGCACCGTAACGCACGATGACCTATACATGCGAGATTCGTCGTTACCGCGCGATGTGGCGTATTATCCGAAAGGCACCGTCGACGCGCCCGCCTCGTCGACGGCGTTTGACGACGAGTCGCGAGATTGGAAACGAGATTAATGAAATAAAATGCAAACGAGGACAAAAAAAACAATCTCTTTACTTTTCGTTCCTCGACAATCCCCTTCTCCCGCGCGACGACGATCCAGTCCTCTCCTCCGAATCGTCTCGTTTCGTTTCGTCGCGGCATCGCTCAATCGGGCGAGTACGGAACGCTTGGTGCGCTCCAGATTTCGAATGAATCGTACGAACTCGACTCGTTGGTCCATCGGCGCGATCCCGAACAGATCGCAATAGCCGGACGAACGTCCGGCAGCATCGGATGCAGCCGACGCAACTGTCGTCGATGTATCTCGATCTCACCGTTGCACCGACGACGCGCCACCGGCGAGGACGTTGCGAGCAAATTGGAGTATCTCGTCAATTTGACGTACCAACGATCGTCGCGATGCGTTGTTTTCGACGAGATCCGATCCAACGGCGCGCCGTTCGTTCGCTCGTCGCGGTCCGCACCGACGACAGGTTCGTCGTACCACGTGGAGACGGTGAACACCGTGGTAGGATTCCGCCATCTCCCTCGGTGCGCCCTCGGTCGCTTCTCTCTCTCTCTCTCTCTCCCTTTCTCTCGATTCGAGCGTGACGTTGAATCGCGAGCGACGGTATATATACGCGACGACACGTTCGAACCGAGCGTTGTCGGAGCACGGTCGAATCTGTACTCGCGCGACATGTCGACGCTGCGATCGACCGCGCGCTCCGTCGACGAGTACCTGTTCATCGCTATCGACTGCATCGAATGCAAACGCGCGTTCAAAGACGAAGCGACCGCATCGGGCGATCGATCGTGCCGTCACGTCGCGACTTCATCCGAATCGGACGATCGGCGATCGTCACGGTTATCATCTACGTGGCCGATCCTTCGAGAGAATTCCTGCGAGCGTGGGACGCATCGTTGGATGATCGCGACTGTCGTTTTCGTCCGACTGCTGTGTGCGGTGAGGACACGCCGCTCATGTACGACCGGTGTAACGTCCTGCGACGTTCTCTCCACCATATCATTTTTTCGCCTCTACATTAAAAGGCCAGCGAGACATATAGGTAGATTCAACCATAGAGGGTAATTGTTACTATTAAAATTTATCGATAAAAGTTCATATCTTTTAAAATAATAATAATTTTAGAAAATCGCGCGGTGCGATTTAAGGCTCCTTCAAAGTATTACAAATTATGTCCTAATAAAATTTCTGTAAAATCAATAGTTTAGAAGTTATGGCTATTTGAATATCTCGACCAATCAGGAAAAGGCATGTTTTTCTCAGTAACTATAAGGCCTAGAAGAAAAATCTTAATTGCTAACAATAGCATTAAAAGACCTCTATTTAACGACCATATTAACATTTTGAAAAACATTAACAATTAATAAGAAACCAACAATGTTACTTACCAGTAGACTTCAGAAAATTCTAAAATTCATACGCAGGGACTATTGGGACATCAGTAATGCGTACCTTCCGTGAAAATTAAGAAAAGTCAATTTAAAATATTTTTAACACTTACGTACATAGAGAACATTTTAGTGAAACATAAGCAAATGTCAAAACCTCAGAATATTACTTTACAAAAGGAAATAATGCCAAACGAAAACAATTAATTCTTGCCCACAAACAGAGAATCCTTCTGACAGTACATTCTCAAAATTTGGTAATTTTTACTTAAAATTTAATAAACCTCATTTATTTAAGTTCAGGGGTCGTTTAAATACCCTATTTAGCTTGGAAATCCACCATTTTTGCCTTGGTCACGTTTAAATACTTTATTTAATTTAATTTAAGCCTTCTGTCCACGTTCAAGCTCCTCTTAAATATTGCACTCTTTTAAATTCGTTCGTACAGTACAACGGCTTGAACTCATCACTAATAATAAAAATTAATTGTTCATCGAATCTTCTATTACCATAAGCTTCTATAAGGTCTAAAAGTCGGTAATTTATACATAAGAACCGTTTATAACAATTGTTAATTAATTACCGACGCCAATAATAACGAAACCTACCCAAGGGATCTATCTTACCGACATACGTAAGTAGAGAGCCCTATGGTAGAACTCATCCTTGCCGAGAAACATTAATTTAACAACAGTAATAATAAGGATCCCTGTAATAAGAAATCCTAATTTTCCAGTTAACAATATTATAAATCTCTACACTCTAAAACCCACTGTTAACAATATGCATTTCTTATAATAATTCTTAATAACCACATTTAAACATTAATAACAAATATCTCTTTTATTATAACACATGCATATTGTCTTTATAAAAATCATAACTAATTAACATTATAACTTTCTATTACACTATTCATATAATACTAAATTAGGCGTATATTATAACCTTAAGAACCACACATATATAATATTAACCATTTTTTTTATTAAATTATAATATTATAAGGCATAAATAATTACGCACACATATAAATTAATAAGTCAGACTGGCGACAGGAAGTCTCAAAGATAAGGCACGCACGCAGCCGGGCCACCGAAGGTGCTCTGGAATCCCCGAGTAACCCGAGCCCATATCAGGTAACATAGGGCATCCTGTTGACCACGCTCCTTATCACATCCGGCGGCGCGCCGAGATGTCTCGATGCCCCGTCAGCATCACGCCACTCAGTCCCACTCTGAAAAACCTTGAACGCTCCTACTCTGGATCCCTCTCGTATAATCCCATTACTCCTACCATATAGCCTACCCCACTCTTGAGTTCCATTGTCCGGACCGAACGAGGCCCCGGGAGCAGCTCCCACCGCAGAGTCGACATCGGAAGTTCATACAGTACAGACGTGCCTCTTAGGAGAGCCTCAAAGACATCTTTGTTAATTTGACGCAAAGAGGAAAAGTGTCTCTGAGCGACCGTGCCACCACGGACAACGGTCGTCTCGCATAAGAGCCTCTTCCTACGCTCCTTCAGAGCCTTTGCCTTGTGCTATTCAAAATCTGGAAGATTTCTTAGGAAACTTGCCAGAACATCCACGGTGTTTTATAATACTCCAAGTGTGCGGATAAGTCGACTCCCCGCTCGAGTTGTGCCGTGGCTAGAGTGGTCCCAACAGTATTGAGAGTATTCTGGAATAAAAAAAAGCCTGTTCTTTGAGATTTCTCTGCAAAAGTCTGAGTTACTGAAATAAATAGTAAGTATATAATATTTTAATGCACAACACTCACATACACCGCGTCTCGCGCAAGTGAAATATAATCGCGATCTAAGCCTTAGGAACATTGTTACGCGAGTGAACCAGTGACGTTTCACCATACGCCAAGTCGAATTATTTAACAGATACCATAGCGTCACGCTGAAATTTTCGTTCATGTCGGTTTGTAACTGCCTTACATAAGGACCATTCATTATAATCCGAATAGTGTATTATCTACGTTTAGTTTGTCAAACCGCTCTTAGAATTTCGTTCCGATTTCCTTAGGATACGCTATACAAGCTAGTATATATATAAAGAGAGAGAGAGACAATTTTCAGATTCTTCTTTTTCTAAATCGTGATTACGAAACCCCAGTGTCTGTCAACGCAGTGAACTACGCTCACACACTTATTATTCCCTTTCCATTCCTCCTTGCGGGCGCATGACATCGGTGCTAAGCACAGGGTTACGCGCGCACGGCATCGGTGCCAAGCACAGAGCCGTATTGGTATAGTCAGAATCCTTATCAGCAGTGGCATCCCACCACTCTGACATCGTCTCCAGGCGGATTCCTTACGCCGGAGACTCTGCTTTGAAAATCTGCTTACTCCAACCTCCTAGGCCTTCACCTCGTTAATAGACATTGAATAAAAATAAAAATTACAATTATCTCGTAACAAGGACTCACAGAGACGTTCCTTCATGTTAGCCTTCTATCTATCTCTCTCATTAGCTATTTTAGTTATAAGACATTTATATGCCTTTATAATTTCATGTATAATTATGTACTTGATATAATATTCCCACTGTTTCCACTGTAACCTGCACTTGCACATATAAAATATACTGCGTCCTGCTATTACCATTACCCGTAAAGACTATTCTATATTAAACAATCAAGTTACTAAGGTTTCAGATTAATAATATTTTTACAATCTCATTGTTTATTTAGACGAAAGAATATTCTTAATAACGACAAGATCTTGACATTATCCATTATAAAAGCTGGAATAATATAAATCATTTCATGAAGTGCATCTTTCCCCACCCACATATATATATGTATATGCATTTATTGAATTGTAACTGATTTTATTGTGTATGTGTAGACGTGTGCCATTGCATCGGCATACGCCTTAATTACCTCACTGTGTTACTTGCTATTGTACAATTCCATTAAAATCACCGATTCTCTTGTACAACGAACATATGCCATTGCATCGGCATACAATTCTTCAATATTTTCTACTAAGCATTTTAATTTTATGCAGCATCCTTGTTTTATCGGCAGCCTTTTTCCTCTTATTCGAGCATTTTCTTGAAAGGAAGATATTAAGCATTCATAAATCTTTGTCCTTTTTATTCAGTTACTTAAATCAATTGGTGCCATAACATTCTCTTGCCAGAGGAATTTATAGTTCATTAACCATTAAATCTGAATCTTACATTATTAAGCATAGATCTTGCTCACTTTTAGGGAAGCGCCTTACTGGAGCTACCCGCCTCTATCCTTGTCCAGACTGAGGAGCGCCTTACGGGTGCCTCTCGGCTCAAGCATCCTATCCATCCCATCCAACTCATAAGACCACCCCTTTTCCATCAAGATCAGGAAATTTAACTTGTGAATTAATAACCTGTACAGTGCTTAGCATCCTTCAATCTCAGGGGCGCAGCTGACAGCCGCCACCCGCCTCAATTATCCTTCTCCTACAATCCGCATAACCTAACCCTGCCAAAGCATGGTAGTAAGCATTAATTATTAGTACTTTTACAGTACTCTGGCAACGGATAACTAAAGTCACAAGAGTCCTTTTCACTCAATAATTACTTTTATCAATTGCAATTTTAACTTGACCGACCAAAAATGTTATTCTTAAACTCAATCCGTTAGATGCCAAATAAACATCGCGGGGGCGTTAAACAGAAGGCAAGGCAGCTACTTAAGGAAGCTTGCCGACGAGCGGCCCTGTTGTCTCAACACATGGACCCCACCAAACCCCGTATAATACAAGATATCACGGGGCACGATCTAGTTCCTCCATCGTACATCAAGTTTTTATTACAAAACAGACTCATAAGCACATTTAAATACGCTCCACGTCCATTACATTCCACACAAAGACACTTCATTCCGGATTCGCATTCTTTACCAAGCTCTTACAGGGCTCACACGCGCAACCCTCGGCTGGTTAAACAGCGTTCGACGACAGAAACTCTAGACATAGAATTGATAGATTTAACACAGGACGACACTTTCAACAACAAGACAGCCACCTACATTTACCAACTGGAGTCCTATTCTCTCACTGGAACTCCTCGCAAATTACCGTACCACCTTCATTACTTCCACCGGGCAGGATAACTGTACATTTTCTCAACACTTCACTGTAACTCATTACTAGCAGCTATATAATGTAAACCACATTTGTATTCATTAATTATATAACTATAAGTATTATCACTCATTTATATTACACTTTTAACTATCATATTGTCTCATTGTTAAATAAACAATTGTTTAGTCTCTATTCCTATCAATAGCCATAATCTTTATATCACCTACAATCACCATATTTCCCCCCTTTCACCATCTGTCCGGAAAAGCTCTCGGCATCCCAGGCAGTGCCGGTGTAAGCAGGTAGGCCTAAATAAATAGAGAGCAGGCGGATCACGATCCCTAGGGAGACGCGAGACGTTACACAACAACAACTTTTGGTGGCAGCGGTGGGATAGGCCAAAATTTCGGAATAGGGGGAACATTTTACGTTTCTTACACAACCTCTTAGGAGCATCCTCTTGTTTACCGTTGATCCTAGCCTTATCTCTAGAATACGTTGATAACTTTTTGTATATACTTAGAACGTTCTTCTTTTAGGAGTTAGAATTTTCTTACAACCCTCGTACATTTAGGTGAAACTCGTGGGGTTTCTCGAACTCTTAGGAGCATTTCTTTTGCATAATATAGATCGTAGTTTCATTTCGCAATGGCATATCATACGCGTTCAAATAAATCTTTGTCCGGGACGGACAAGTCGCAATCAGAATCAGAAGAACAGGGACAGGCCCTGACAGCGATCGAGGTAGACATTCTTACCAAACGCATGGGCGAAAAAGAGAAAATTATACGTGAACAAAGCGAAGCCCTTCAGGTGCAACAGCTAGATTTAGAAAGACGACAAGCAGAAATTGAAGCACGGGAATCGACACATCTAAGCTCTCCTACCGACATATTAAATTTAGTCAAACTAATAGAAATCATGCAACGGGATTTAGCGAGTCTCAGAGAAATACCCTCACACATACAGCATTTAGATAGGCAAGTAGCTTCCTTGCAAAGCCAACGCGAACACACTAACGCACGCACTCCACAAGTGAGTCCTCGACAGGCATCTCCGCGTCATCACGAACCAACCACGTGCCCTCCTCCTCCAAATTCACCTGTTGACGCCCCATTTATTCGTTTGAAAGATATAGCTGATTCAATTCCTAAGTACGATGGACAACGGATGTCCGTATTCCAATTTTGTAAAACATGCGAGAGAGCACTCGATTTAATACCCACGTCACACGAACCTTACCTATGTCAACTAATTTTAAGTAAACTGCAAGGACACGCATACACTGCTGTAGAAGGCTCACGTTATGATAGCGTCGCGGAATTATTGCAAAAATTAAAATTAATATTCGGGCCAAATAAATCTCTCAATCAATATAGAGGCGAATTAGGCAATGCGTATATGAAGCCTCAAGAATCAATTTTTGATTATATCGCGCGGATAAAAGAATTACGCACAGCCATTTTAGACTGTGAATTAGTACAAAACCGACACTTAGACAGATGGATAATCGACACTGTGACAGGGACACATTAGAGAGTTTTGTCAATGGCCTACCGTCTGATTTACTAATTCGGGTTAAACTCGAGGGATACGAAGACTTAGAGGAGGCCTTTACTAAAGCCATACAATTATCTAAAACACTAGAGACTGAGACAAGTAGGCGCAAATCTTCTTTCCCAAATCGACCACTCCCTTTAGCGCGACAGGACACAAACCCCTTCAATTCGAGCCCTCAATTAACCCCTCCTATCAAAACAATCAACCTCGCCAAATACTACAGCGATCGCCAATCCCCTTCGTGAAACCTCTGATTCCAGGGCAACCAGGTCCCAATGCCCCTTCACTTATTCTATGTCGCTATTGCAAAGCCCCCGGACACATAATGTCCGAGTGCCGTAAATTAGCTTATAGGCGGTCACTAGAAAATACAAGCACGCCCGCGCAAGCCGCCGCTCCGGAAAACGCGACCCGTGTCCCGGTCCAGAGCGATGCCCGCCGCGACACGGAACAGACAGGGCGTCCTATTCAAAAGTTGGTTCAATTTCAGGAGGAACCCGGAACCTCCAACGCATAAATTTAAATACAATCTCAGGAGACGTCCCGAACGTCATGCTTTCGTCACGCCGAATCTTAACAAAACTGCTCTTTTTATGATCGACTCAGGATCCGCCGTGAACTTAATTCGACGCGATCTTTTAGACTCTGGCGTGCACGTAAATAATGACGTACAATTGACTCTACAAGGCATCTCACCTAAACCGATAATTACCATGGGATGTCTAAAAATTACAATTCTCGGGAAATTTACTAACTTCCACGTGCTGCCAGATGAATTTCCTTTTAGAGAACACGGAATCTTAGGAAACGAGTTCTTTAAACAACACAACGCAAGTATCGATTATCACAATAAACGCGTCCGGTGCGAACAAATTAGTATACCTTTCATAGAGGAAGAATCCTTTGTGATACAACCACGTACCGTCGCTCCTTTCCACGTCATTATTTCTAACCCTGAGAAATCCAGTGGTTATATTCCTCTCCTGAATGTTGCACAGGGAGTTTATTTAGGAAACGCCCTTATTTCTAATTCTAATGGCAAAGGCCATCTTCCTATATTCAACACCACAGAATACAGACACACTATTCCAATTCCGGTAACGGAACTTCAAGATTACGGTACACCGGATATCGCGGAAATCTCTCACCTAGGTATAGATTTACTCCGCGATGCAGAAGCACAGGTCTCTTGGTGCCGTACATCAGGTTCCTAATTCCGATCTCGTTTCTTCTACTCTTTTACACACTCCGGATACGCAATCGAGCGAACGTTTAGGCACGTCACCCGGCTGCGGTGCCGATGATATTTTAGAATGTCGCACGGCCTCAGGTCCTCTTAAACGCACACGTACACCGGATACCACGGGAAGGTCGTACTCAGGTACTGACGCGATCCGCGGTGCTGACGCCTCTTGCAGACAGGCGAATGCTACAGGTCCTCTAGAACACACATCCTCACAAGTTAAACACTTTAAATCTCGTTTTAATTTCGTGAATCAAATAAACACAACGGATACACAGTCAGAACCTTGCTTAGGAACGGTAAATGTCTGTGGTACCGGCGATACCTTAGGCATCCCCGGTCTCTGGTCCTCTGTCTCATGCACAC
>NW_020229999.1:1320000-1519698 GCF_003227715.2 Harpegnathos saltator | reverse complement strand
TTTTGACTACAATGACGACCCTCTACTCCCAATAGAAGCGGAGATATCGACGATGAAGGCTGGATATCGACGGAGAAAGGTTTGAAAACTTTAACCTTCGATATCTCCTAAACGGTTAGAGATACAGGCTTCGGACAGTACCAAATTAAAGCCCTTTCAAAACCCTACATTTTGGACTACATGGACGACCTCTACTCCCATAGAAGCGGAGATATCGACGGATGAAGGCTGGATATCGACGGAGAAAGGTTGGAAAACTTTAACCTTCGATATCTCCTAAACGGTTAGAGATACAGGCTCGGACAGGTACCAAATTAAAGCCCTTTCAAAACCCTACATTTTGGACTACATGACGACCCTCTACTCCCAATAGAAGCGGAGATATCGACGGATGAAGGCTGATATCGACGGAGAAAGGTTGGAAAACTTTAACCTTCGATATCTCCTAAACGGTTAGAGATACAGGCTTCGGACAGGTACCAAATTAAAGCCCTTTCAAAACCCTACATTTTGGACTACATGGACGACCCTCTACTCCCAATAGAAGCGGAGATATCGACGGATGAAGGCTGGATATCGACGGAGAAAGGTTAGAAAACTTTAACCTTCGATATCTCCTAAACGGTTAGAGATACAGGCTTCGGACAGGTACCAAATTAAAGCCCTTTCAAAACCCTACATTTTGGACTACATGGACGACCCTCTACTCCCAATAGAAGCGGAGATATCGACGATGAAGGCTGGATATCGACGGAGAAAGGTTAGAAAACTTTAACCTTCGATATCTCCTAAACGGTTAGAGATACAGGCTTCGGACAGGTACCAAATTAAAGCCCTTTCAAAACCCTACATTTTGGACTACAATGACGACCCTCTACTCCCAATAGAAGCGGAGATATCGACGGATGAAGGCTGGATATCGACGGAGAAAGGTTAGAAAACTTTAACCTTCGATATCTCCTAAACGGTTAGAGATACAGGCTTCGGACAGGTACCAAATTAAAGCCCTTTCAAAACCCTACATTTTGGACTACAATGGACGCCCCTCTACTCCCAATAGAAGCGGAGATATCGACGGATGAAGGCTGGATATCGACGGAGAAAGGTTAGAAAACTTTAACCTTCGATATCTCCTAAACGGTTAGAGATACAGGCTTCGGACAGGTACCAAATTAAAGCCCTTTCAAAACCCTACATTTTGGACTACATGGACGACCCTCTACTCCCAATAGAAGCGGAGATATCGACGGATGAAGGCTGGATATCGACGGAGAAAGGTTGAAAACTTTAACCTTCGATATCTCCTAAACGGTTAGAGATACAGGCTTCGGACAGGTACCAAATTAAAGCCCTTTCAAAACCCTACATTTTGGACTACAATGACGACCCTCTACTCCCAATAGAAGCGGAGATATCGACGGATGAAGGCTGGATATCGACGGAGAAAGGTTAGAAAACTTTAACCTTCGATATCTCCTAAACGGTTAGAGATACAGGCTTCGGACAGGTACCAAATTAAAGCCCTTTCAAAACCCTACATTTTGGACTACAATGACGACCCTCTACTCCCAATAGAAGCGGAGATATCGACGGATGAAGGCTGGATATCGACGGAGAAAGGTTAGAAAACTTTAACCTTCGATATCTCCTAAACGGTTAGAGATACAGGCTTCGGACAGGTACCAAATTAAAGCCCTTTCAAAACCCTACATTTTGGACTACAATGACGACCCTCTACTCCCAATAGAAGCGGAGATATCGACGGAGAAAGGTTAGAAAACTTTAACCTTCGATATCTCCTAAACGGTTAGAGATACAGGCTTCGGACAGGTACCAAATTAAAGCCCTTTCAAAACCCTACATTTTGGACTACAATGACGACCCTCTACTCCCAATAGAAGCGGAGATATCGACGGATGAAGGCTGGATATCGACGGAGAAAGGTTAGAAAACTTTAACCTTCGATATCTCCTAAACGGTTAGAGATACAGGCTTCGGACAGGTACCAAATTAAAGCCCTTTCAAAACCCTACATTTTGGACTACAATGACGACCCTCTACTCCCAATAGAAGCGGAGATATCGACGGATGAAGGCTGGATATCGACGGAGAAAGGTTAGAAAACTTTAACCTTCGATATCTCCTAAACGGTTAGAGATACAGGCTTCGGACAGGTACCAAATTAAAGCCCTTTCAAAACCCTACATTTTGGACTACAATGACGACCCTCTACTCCCAATAGAAGCGGAGATATCGACGGATGAAGGCTGGATATCGACGGAGAAAGGTTAGAAAACTTTAACCTTCGATATCTCCTAAACGGTTAGAGATACAGGCTTCGGACAGGTACCAAATTAAAGCCCTTTCAAAACCCTACATTTTGGACTACAATGACGACCCTCTACTCCCAATAGAAGCGGAGATATCGACGGATGAAGGCTGGATATCGACGGAGAAAGGTTAGAAAACTTTAACCTTCGATATCTCCTAAACGGTTAGAGATACAGGCTTCGGACAGGTACCAAATTAAAGCCCTTTCAAAACCCTACATTTTGGACTACAATGACGACCCTCTACTCCCAATAGAAGCGGAGATATCGACGATGAAGGCTGGATATCGACGGAGAAAGGTTAGAAAACTTTAACCTTCGATATCTCCTAAACGGTTAGAGATACAGGCTTCGGACAGGTACCAAATTAAAGCCCTTTCAAAACCCTACATTTTGGACTACAATGACGACCCTCTACTCCCAATAGAAGCGGAGATATCGACGGATGAAGGCTGGATATCGACGGAGAAAGGTTAGAAAACTTTAACCTTCGATATCTCCTAAACGGTTAGAGATACAGGCTTCGGACAGGTACCAAATTAAAGCCCTTTCAAAACCCTACATTTTGGACTACAATGACGACCCTCTACTCCCAATAGAAGCGGAGATATCGACGATGAAGGCTGGATATCGACGGAGAAAGGTTAGAAAACTTTAACCTTCGATATCTCCTAAACGGTTAGAGATACAGGCTTCGGACAGGTACCAAATTAAAGCCCTTTCAAAACCCTACATTTTGGACTACAATGACGACCCTCTACTCCCAATAGAAGCGGAGATATCGACGGATGAAGGCTGGATATCGACGGAGAAAGGTTAGAAAACTTTAACCTTCGATATCTCCTAAACGGTTAGAGATACAGGCTTCGGACAGGTACCAAATTAAAGCCCTTTCAAAACCCTACATTTTGGACTACAATGACGACCCTCTACTCCCAATAGAAGCGGAGATATCGACGGATGAAGGCTGGATATCGACGGAGAAAGGTTAGAAAACTTTAACCTTCGATATCTCCTAAACGGTTAGAGATACAGGCTTCGGACAGGTACCAAATTAAAGCCCTTTCAAAACCCTACATTTTGGACTACAATGACGACCCTCTACTCCCAATAGAAGCGGAGATATCGACGGATGAAGGCTGGATATCGACGGAGAAAGGTTAGAAAACTTTAACCTTCGATATCTCCTAAACGGTTAGAGATACAGGCTTCGGACAGGTACCAAATTAAAGCCCTTTCAAAACCCTACATTTTGGACTACAATGACGACCCTCTACTCCCAATAGAAGCGGAGATATCGACGGATGAAGGCTGGATATCGACGGAGAAAGGTTAGAAAACTTTAACCTTCGATATCTCCTAAACGGTTAGAGATACAGGCTTCGGACAGGTACCAAATTAAAGCCCTTTCAAAACCCTACATTTTGGACTACAATGACGACCCTCTACTCCCAATAGAAGCGGAGATATCGACGGATGAAGGCTGGATATCGACGGAGAAAGGTTAGAAAACTTTAACCTTCGATATCTCCTAAACGGTTAGAGATACAGGCTTCGGACAGGTACCAAATTAAAGCCCTTTCAAAACCCTACATTTTGGACTACAATGACGACCCTCTACTCCCAATAGAAGCGGAGATATCGACGGATGAAGGCTGGATATCGACGGAGAAAGGTTAGAAAACTTTAACCTTCGATATCTCCTAAACGGTTAGAGATACAGGCTTCGGACAGGTACCAAATTAAAGCCCTTTCAAAACCCTACATTTTGGACTACAATGACGACCCTCTACTCCCAATAGAAGCGGAGATATCGACGGATGAAGGCTGGATATCGACGGAGAAAGGTTAGAAAACTTTAACCTTCGATATCTCCTAAACGGTTAGAGATACAGGCTTCGGACAGGTACCAAATTAAAGCCCTTTCAAAACCCTACATTTTGGACTACAATGACGACCCTCTACTCCCAATAGAAGCGGAGATATCGACGGATGAAGGCTGGATATCGACGGAGAAAGGTTAGAAAACTTTAACCTTCGATATCTCCTAAACGGTTAGAGATACAGGCTTCGGACAGGTACCAAATTAAAGCCCTTTCAAAACCCTACATTTTGGACTACAATGACGACCCTCTACTCCCAATAGAAGCGGAGATATCGACGGATGAAGGCTGGATATCGACGGAGAAAGGTTAGAAAACTTTAACCTTCGATATCTCCTAAACGGTTAGAGATACAGGCTTCGGACAGGTACCAAATTAAAGCCCTTTCAAAACCCTACATTTTGGACTACAATGACGACCCTCTACTCCCAATAGAAGCGGAGATATCGACGATGAAGGCTGGATATCGACGGAGAAAGGTTAGAAAACTTTAACCTTCGATATCTCCTAAACGGTTAGAGATACAGGCTTCGGACAGGTACCAAATTAAAGCCCTTTCAAAACCCTACATTTTGGACTACAATGACGACCCTCTACTCCCAATAGAAGCGGAGATATCGACGGATGAAGGCTGGATATCGACGGAGAAAGGTTAGAAAACTTTAACCTTCGATATCTCCTAAACGGTTAGAGATACAGGCTTCGGACAGGTACCAAATTAAAGCCCTTTCAAAACCCTACATTTTGGACTACAATGACGACCCTCTACTCCCAATAGAAGCGGAGATATCGACGGATGAAGGCTGGATATCGACGGAGAAAGGTTAGAAAACTTTAACCTTCGATATCTCCTAAACGGTTAGAGATACAGGCTTCGGACAGGTACCAAATTAAAGCCCTTTCAAAACCCTACATTTTGGACTACAATGACGACCCTCTACTCCCAATAGAAGCGGAGATATCGACGGATGAAGGCTGGATATCGACGGAGAAAGGTTAGAAAACTTTAACCTTCGATATCTCCTAAACGGTTAGAGATACAGGCTTCGGACAGGTACCAAATTAAAGCCCTTTCAAAACCCTACATTTTGGACTACAATGACGACCCTCTACTCCCAATAGAAGCGGAGATATCGACGGATGAAGGCTGGATATCGACGGAGAAAGGTTAGAAAACTTTAACCTTCGATATCTCCTAAACGGTTAGAGATACAGGCTTCGGACAGGTACCAAATTAAAGCCCTTTCAAAACCCTACATTTTGGACTACAATGACGACCCTCTACTCCCAATAGAAGCGGAGATATCGACGGATGAAGGCTGGATATCGACGGAGAAAGGTTAGAAAACTTTAACCTTCGATATCTCCTAAACGGTTAGAGATACAGGCTTCGGACAGGTACCAAATTAAAGCCCTTTCAAAACCCTACATTTTGGACTACAATGACGACCCTCTACTCCCAATAGAAGCGGAGATATCGACGGATGAAGGCTGGATATCGACGGAGAAAGGTTAGAAAACTTTAACCTTCGATATCTCCTAAACGGTTAGAGATACAGGCTTCGGACAGGTACCAAATTAAAGCCCTTTCAAAACCCTACATTTTGGACTACAATGACGACCCTCTACTCCCAATAGAAGCGGAGATATCGACGATGAAGGCTGGATATCGACGGAGAAAGGTTAGAAAACTTTAACCTTCGATATCTCCTAAACGGTTAGAGATACAGGCTTCGGACAGGTACCAAATTAAAGCCCTTTCAAAACCCTACATTTTGGACTACAATGACGACCCTCTACTCCCAATAGAAGCGGAGATATCGACGGATGAAGGCTGGATATCGACGGAGAAAGGTTAGAAAACTTTAACCTTCGATATCTCCTAAACGGTTAGAGATACAGGCTTCGGACAGGTACCAAATTAAAGCCCTTTCAAAACCCTACATTTTGGACTACAATGACGACCCTCTACTCCCAATAGAAGCGGAGATATCGACGGATGAAGGCTGGATATCGACGGAGAAAGGTTAGAAAACTTTAACCTTCGATATCTCCTAAACGGTTAGAGATACAGGCTTCGGACAGGTACCAAATTAAAGCCCTTTCAAAACCCTACATTTTGGACTACAATGACGACCCTCTACTCCCAATAGAAGCGGAGATATCGACGGATGAAGGCTGGATATCGACGGAGAAAGGTTAGAAAACTTTAACCTTCGATATCTCCTAAACGGTTAGAGATACAGGCTTCGGACAGGTACCAAATTAAAGCCCTTTCAAAACCCTACATTTTGGACTACAATGACGACCCTCTACTCCCAATAGAAGCGGAGATATCGACGGATGAGGCTGGATATCGACGGAGAAAGGTTAGAAAACTTTAACCTTCGATATCTCCTAAACGGTAGAGATACAGGCTTCGGACAGGTACCAAATTAAAGCCCTTTCAAAACCCTACATTTTGGAACTACATGACGACCCTCTACTCCCAATAGAAGCGGAGATATCGACGAATGAAGGCTGGATATCGACGGAGAAAGGTTAGAAAACTTTAACCTTCGATATCTCCTAAACGGTTAGAGATACAGGCTTCGGACAGGTACCAAATTAAAGCCCTTTCAAAACCCTACATTTTGGACTACATGGACGACCCTCTACTCCCAATAGAAGCGGAGATATCGACGGATGAAGGCTGGATATCGACGGAGAAAGGTTAGAAAACTTTAACCTTCGTATCTCCTAAACGGTTAGAGATACAGGCTTCGGACAGGTACCAAATTAAAGCCCTTTCAAAACCCTACATTTTGGACTACAATGACGACCCTCTACTCCCAATAGAAGCGGAGATATCGACGGATGAAGGCTGGATATCGACGGAGAAAGGTTAGAAAACTTTAACCTTCGATATCTCCTAAACGGTTAGAGATACAGGCTTCGGACAGGTACCAAATTAAAGCCCTTTCAAAACCCTACATTTTGGACAACATGGACGAACCCTCTACTCCCAATAGAAGCGGAGATATCGACGGATGAAGGCTGGATATCGACGGAGAAAGGTTGGAAAATTTAACCTTCGATATCTTCTAAACGGTTAGAGATACAGGCTTCGGACTGGTACCAAATTAAAGCCCTTTCAAAACCCTACATTTTGGACTGCATGGACGACCCTCTACTCCCAATAGAAGCGGAGATATCGACGGATGAATGCTGGATATCGACGGAGAAAGGTTGGAAAACTTTAAACTTCGATATCTCCTAAACGGTTAGAGATACAGGCTTCGGACAGGTACCAAATTAAAGCCCTTTCAAAACCCTACATTTTGGACTACAATTACGACCCTCTACTCCCAATAGAAGCGGAGATATCGACGGAGAAAGGTGGATATCCGGAAAAGGTAAAAACTTTAACCTTCGATATCTCCTAAACGGTTAGAGATACAGGCTTCGGACAGGTACCAAATTAAAGCCCTTTCAAAACCCTACATTTTGGACTACATGGACGACCCTCTACTCCCAATAGAAGCGGAGATATCGACGATGAATGCTGGATATCGACGGAGAAAGGTTGGAAAACTTTAACCTTCGATATCTCCTAAACGGTTAGAGATACAGGCTTCGGACAGGTACCAAATTAAAGCCCTTTCAAAACCCTACATTTGGACTACAATGGACGACCTCTACTCCCAATAGAAGCGGAGATATCGACGGAGAAAGGTTGAAAACTTTAACCTTCGATATCTCCTAAACGGTTAGAGATACAGGCTTCGGACAGGTACCAAATTAAAGCCCTTTCAAAACCCTACATTTTGGACTACAATGACGACCCTCTACTCCCAATAGAAGCGGAGATATCGACGGATGAGGCTGGATATCGACGGAGAAAGGTTAGAAAACTTTAACCTTCGATATCTCCTAAACGGTTAGAGATACAGGCTTCGGACAGGTACCAAATTAAAGCCCTTTCAAAACCCTACATTTTTGACTACAATGACGACCCTCTACTCCCAATAGAAGCGGAGATATCGACGAATGAAGGCTGGATATCGACGGAGAAAGGTTAGAAAACTTTAACCTTCGATATCTCCTAAACGGTTAGAGATACAGGCTTCGGACAGGTACCAAATTAAAGCCCTTTCAAAACCCTACATTTTGGACTACATGGACGACTCTCTACTCCCAGTAGAAGCGGAGATATCGACGGAGAAAGGTTGGAAAACTTTAACCTTCGATATCTCCTAAACGGTTAGAGATACAGGCTTCGGACAGGTACCAAATTAAAGCCCTTTCAAAACCCTACATTTTGGACTACATGTACGACCCTCTACTCCCAATAGAAGCGGAGATATCGACGAATGAAGGCTGGATATCGACGGAGAAAGGTTAGAAAACTTTAACCTTCGATATCTCCTAAACGGTTAGAGATGCAGGCTTCGGACAGGTACCAAATTAAAGCCCTTTCAAAACCCTACATTTTGGACTACATGGACGACCCTCTACTCCCAATAGAAGCGGAGATATCGACGAATGAAGGCTGGATATCGACGGAGAAAGGTTAGAAAACTTTAACCTTCGATATCTCCTAAACGGTTAGAGATACAGGCTTCGGACAGGTACCAAATTAAAGCCCTTTCAAAACCCTACATTTTGGACTACAATGACGACCCTCTACTCCCAATAGAAGCGGAGATATCGACGGATGAAGGCTGGATATCGACGGAGAAAGGTTGGAAAACTTTAACCTTCGATATCTCCTAAACGGTTAGAGATACAGGCTTCGGACTGGTACCAAATTAAAGCCCTTTCAAAACCCTACATTTTGGACTACATGGACGACTCTCTACTCCCAGTAGAAGCGGAGATATCGACGGAGAAAGGTTGGAAAACTTTAACCTTCGATATCTCCTAAACGGTTAGAGATACAGGCTTCGGACAGGTACCAAATTAAAGCCCTTTCAAAACCCTACATTTGGACTACATGTACGACCCTCTACTCCCAATAGAAGCGGAGATATCGACGGTTGAAGGCTGGATATCGACGGAGAAAGGTTGGAAAACTTTAACCTTCGATATCTCCTAAACGGTTAGAGATACAGGCTTCGGACAGGTACCAAATTAAAGCCCTTTCAAAACCCTACATTTTGGACTACATGGACGACTCTCTACTCCCAGTAGAAGCGGAGATATCGACGGAGAAAGGTTGGAAAACTTTAACCTTCGATATCTCCTAAACGGTTAGAGATACAGGCTTCGGACAGGTACCAAATTAAAGCCCTTTCGAAACCCTACATTTTGGACTACATGGACGACCCTCTACTCCCAATAGAAGCGGAGATATCGACGAATGAAGGCTGGATATCGACGGAGAAAGGTTAGAAAACTTTAACCTTCGATATCTCCTAAACGGTTAGAGATACAGGCTTCGGACAGGTACCAAATTAAAGCCCTTTCAAAACCCTACATTTTGGACTACATGTACGACCCTCTACTCCCAATAGAAGCGGAGATATCGACGGATGAATGCTGGATATCGACGGAGAAATGTTGGAAAACTTTAAATTTCGATATCTCCTAAACGGTTAGAGATACAGGCTTCGGACTGGAACCAAATTAAAGCCCTTTCAAAACCCTACATTTTGGACTACATGGACGACCCTCTACTCCCATTAGAAGCGGAGATATCGACGGAGGAAGGCTGGATATCGACGGAGAATAGCTGGAAAACTTTAACCTTCGATATCTCCTAAACGGTTAGAGATACAGGCCTGGCTCTGGTACCAAATTAAAGTCCTTTCATATCCCTACATTTTACCGTAAATGGCGACTCTCTACTCCCAGTAGGAGCGAAGATATCAACGGAGAAAGGTTGGAAAACTTTAATCTTCGATATCTCCTAAACGGTTAGAGATACAGGCCTGGGTCTGGCACCAAAATAATGTTCTCTCAAAACCCTACATTTTCGACTACATGGACGACTCTCTGCTGGTGTGAAGTTGGCACCTCATTTTGTAGCACCGCAAGTTTTAGCGATAGTTCCATTGGCACTCACATTAGTTCTACAGTTCCTGATAGGTTATACCAATAGTCCTGTCGAATTAATTAACAAAATGGCAGTTTGAAATTATGAGGTGCTAACTTCCCGTAGCACCGCAACTTCCAAAAACACCAATTTCAAGCACGTAATTTTATAGTTCTAGAATAGTTCTATAGTTCCTGATGTGTTATAGGAATAGTTCTGGCTTCTAACCAATTTTAAATAATTTTTGAAACTCAGCGCCAACACCGCATCACAAGAGTAAAGTATCAGTTTGCTGGCAGTTCCAGCCGACTTCTGGGTTTCTTTTAGTAGTTCTACAATAGTTCCAACGCTTTAGGTTGGTCCCACCGCGGGTGCCGGCCATTAACTATTTTTAAATAATTTTTGAATCTCAGCGCCAGCACCGCATCACAAGAGTAAAATATGTGTCTGCTGGCAGTTCCAGCCGAGTTCTGGTTTTCTTTTAGTAGTTCTACAATGGTTCCAACGCTTTAGGTTGGTCCCGCCGCGGGTGCCGGCTATTAACTATTTTTAAATAATTTTTGAATCTCAGCGCCAGCTCGCACCACAAGGTTAAAGTATGTCTGCTGGTAGTTCCAGCCTACTTCTGGGTTTCTTTAAGTAGTTCTACAATAGTTCCAACGCTTAGGTTAGTCCCGCCGCGGGTGCCGGCCATTAACTATTTTTAAATAATTTTTGAATCTCAGCGCCAGCACCGCATCACAAGAGTAAAGTATGTGTCTGCTGGCAGTTCCAACCGACTTCTGGGTTTCTTTCAGTAGTTCTACAATAGTTCCAACGCTTAGGTTAGTCCCGCCGCGGGTGCCGGCCATTAACTATTTTTAAATAATTTTTGAATCTCAGCGCCAGCACCGCATCACAAGAGTAAAGTATGTGTCTGCTGGCAGTTCCAACCGACTTCTGGGTTTCTTTCAGTAGTTCTACAATAGTTCCAGCGCTCTAGGTTGGTCCCACCGCGGGTGCCGGCCTTTAACTATTTTTAAATAATTTTTGAATCTCAGCGCCAGCACCGCATCACAAGAGTAAATTATGTGTCTGCTGGTAGTTCCAGCCGACTTCTGGGTTTCTTTTAGTAGTTCTACAATGGTTCCAACGCTTTAGGTTGGTCCCGCCGCGGGTACCGGCCATTAACTATTTTTAAATAATTTTTGAATCTCAGCGCCAGCACCGCACCACAAGGGTAAAGTATGTCTGCTGGTAGTTCCAGCCGACTTCTGGGTTTCTTTTAGTAGTTCTACAATAGTTCCAACGCGTTAGGTTGGTCCCGCCGCGAGTGCCGGCCTTGAACTATTTTTAAATAATTTTTGAATCTCAGCGCCAGCACCGCATCACAAGAGTAAAGTATGTGTCTGCTGGCAGTTCCAACCGACTTCTGGGTTTCTTTCAGTAGTTCTACAATAGTTCCAACGCTCTAGGTTGGTCCCACCGCGGGTGCCGGCCTTTAACTATTTTTAAATAATTTTTGAATCTCAGCGCCAGCACCGCATCACAAGAGTAAATTATGTGTCTGCTGGCAGTTCCAGCCGACTTCTGGGTTTCTTTTAGTAGTTCTACAATGGTTCCAACGCTTTAGGTTGGTCCCGCCGCGGGTGCCGGCCTTGAACTATTTTTAAATAATTTTTGAATCTCAGCGCCAGCACCGCATCACAAGAGTAAAGTATGTTTCTGCTGGCAGTTCCAGCCGACTTCTGTGTTTCTTTTAGTAGTTCTACAATAGTTCCAACGCTTTAGGTTGGTCCCGCCGCGGGTGCCGGCCTTTAACTATTTTTAAATAATTTTTGAATCTCAGCGCCAGCTCCGCACCACAAGGGTAAAATATGTCTGCTGGTAGTTCCAGCCGACTTCCGGTTTTCTTTTAGTAGTTCTACAGTAGTTCCAACGCTTTAGGTTGGTCCCGCCGCGGATGCCGGCCTTTAACTATTTTTAAATAATTTTTGAATCTCAGAGCCAGTACCGCATCACAAGAGTAAAGTATGTGTCTGCTGGCACTTCCAGCCGACTTCTTGGTTTCTTTTATATACTATATATATACATATTAAACCTTAAATATAAGCATTTGCAGAATTATTATAAAATTATCATAAAAACAAAAAATAAATAAGAAGCAGAAAAAACAATACAAAAAAAAATTATTTTCAATAAATAACTGACTCAAAAATATATATAAAACACATATACATTCACCAACGCCTGCACGTACACGAGCGCAAGCGCCCGCGCAAACAACATCCACCCACTCACACAGGCACACACACACACACACACACACACACACATACACTCACACGCGCGCTCGCGCATGCACGCACGTACACAGACACACATGTACACTCATATGGTTAGATCTGCCAGCAAACTGATACTTTACTCTTGTGATGCGGTGCTGGCGCTGAGATTCAAAAATTATTTAAAAATAGTTAAAGGCCGGCACCCGCTGCGGGACTAACCTAAAGCGTTGGAACTATTGTAGAACTACTAAAAGAAACCCAGAAGTCGGCTGGAACTGCCAGCAGACACATACTTTACTCCTATGATGCGGTGCTGGCGCAGAGATTCAAAAATTATTTAAAAATAGTTAAAGGCCGGCACCAGCTGCGGGACTAACCTAAAGCGTTGGAACTATTGTAGAACTACTAAAAGAAACCTAGAAGTCGGCTGGAACTGCCAGCAGACACATACTTTACTCTTGTGATGCGGTGCTGGCGCTGAGATTCAAAAATTATTTAAAAATAGTTCAAGGCCGGCACCCGCGGCGGGACCAACCTAAAGCGTTGGAACTATTGTAGAACTACTAAAAGAAACCCAGAAGTCGGCTGGAACTGCCAGCAGACATATACTTTACTCTTGTGATGCGGTGCTGGCGCTGAGATTCAAAAATTATTTAAAAATAGTTAATGGCCGGCACCCACAGCGGGGCCAACCTAAAGCGTTGGAACTATTGTAGAACTATTAAAAGAAAACCAGAAGTCGGCTGGAACTGCCAGCAGACACATACTTTACTCCTGTGATGCGGTGCTGGCGCTGAGATTCAAAAATTATTTAAAAATAGTTAAAGGCCGGCACCCTCTGCGGGACTAACCTAAAGCGTTGGAACTATTGTAGAACTACTAAAAGAAACCCAGAAGTCGGCTGGAACTGCCAGCAGACACATACTTTACTCCTGTGATGCGGTGCTGTCGCTGAGTTTCAAAAATTATTTAAAATTGGTTAGAAGCCAGAACTATTCCTAAAACATATCAGGAACTATAGAACTATTCTAGAACTATAAAATTTCGTGCTTGAAATTGGTTTTTTTGGAAGTTGCGGTGCTACGGGAAGTTAGCACCTCATATTTTCAAACTGCCTTTTTGTTAACTAATTCGACAGAACTATTGTTATAACATATCAGGAACTGTAGAACTATTGTGGGTGCCAATGGAACTATCGCTAAAACTTGCGGTGCTACAAAATGAGGTGCCAACTTCACACCGGCCCTACGCTTCTTGTGTGAGAGTTATTCGACTATATGAATGAGATTTTAGTCAAATACTACGGTTAAGTGTTTCTCAATCGGATAGGATCAGAATCAGGCGAAAGGAGGGATCTCTATCCGGTAAGAGCTTCCAGTATTGTTCTCTAAAACTAGATAAAATGATATACCTCTGTGATACCGCGAACCAACGGTTTTGTAATTACATTTTAATAAAGAGTTCGGTTCTTCTAACGGAAGCCTCGCGCACTCTGTCATCTACGCCGTCACGCTCGCGACTTGTTCGGCTGACAGACGCGCTCCTATACGTGCATTTTGAATTTCAGGTTCAGTCGAATTTCGGTGGATTGTTGAGATAATCGGGCAATCCTGTGTGCATTGGCTGCACGATCGAAAAGTCCACTTTCGATTTCTGACATCCATCTTCAGATCTAATCGTAATTATGAATTTATCTATAACTATATAAATTTATAATTTTTAAATCTATGATTCTAAAAATGTATGATTTTCCATCAAAGGTCGACGACTCAAAAGATATCTGAAAGTAACTGAAAATAAAACTATTTAAACGTTCGAAATCTCAAGAATTGGTAATTTTAAATGTCATGTTTCTCTCGTAGAAAACTGTCGTCGAAGAAATCCAAAGCCAAACTTGACTTACCCAATATTACAAGCTCACGATTGATGGATTTCTCCAAGTGTACGTTTGACGGGAAATGTCCGATTGCTTATCGGGCACATTCAGGCGGCACGTGGTTCTCGCGTCATTCTCAGTTCCGGAGAAGACACTCCCATCGCTGTTGCTTGCGTCCTTCGTGCCGCAAAACCTCCCGCCACTCGTGATACTTTTACCGCGCTGTGCGCAAACTGCGCGAGTGCGCAAACTGTTGTACCTCTTTTAAAAAAGATTTTAATTACTTGGTGATATTGTTGTGCAATTTTGATTACGTCACATTACGCACTGATGCTTTATTTTTTGCAGCTTTTGTTAGGTTTGTCGTGTTGCTTCAACTTTTCGTACTTTTTATATCTAAAACATGACAGAAGCATATTCAAATGTTGAAGGAAGCAAGAAGAGATGAGAAATGTTCAAGCAACGCAACAGACTTATTATCGTAACGATTATATTTATACAATATTTCTATGTCGTTAGTAACTTGTATCGCATTAGTAATCGAAATATAGTATGGTTTAAACGTCTGCGTTATCTTCATCGTTTAATTAAAACAATCGGTATTGTCATCGTTCTTCAATTATTGCCATGTTGAACAACTCAGTTGTGTAAAATGTTTCGATTTGCCAAATTCATATAAAATGTTTCATTTTTCACAAATTGAACAGAAGTCTTTCATTTTCCATTAGTTCACGCTAGGGAAAAGATTTATGATCGCTGTCCTGAGCAGCTGCAACGTTTCTCCAATTACCTATGTCGGCGCGCTCCTACTCCTCAGATTTCTATCATTAATAACTCGATAATTATTGTGAATTTCGCAAAACGGTATAGGACTTTTATGTTTGTCTCAACCCAATCTACCTTCCTTCACACTTCGGGTTGGCAGCTAATTACCGGATCCTTTGTATGATCTTCATGATATTAATTATACATAATGTCAATTCTTATTTTTTTTGCACATGTTAACATGTTAATTCATGTTACAAACGCGTAACAATGTGCGAGACCGTGCTTGTCAAGAATGCTATTATGATTGTAGCACGGATATAAACCGCCTGAAAGTGGATGTAGCACGGACCGCCACCACGTGCAGATTTTACCGCCGAAACCTGAAAGTAGAAGTAGCATCGTAATTCCCCTAAAAATGGATGCAGATGGCGCCCTTTCCCAGTGCGGAAAGTCGGTGTCGCCAAAAACACCGTGTTGGCCGCTCTCACGTTCCTCTCTGCTATCAGCATACAGTGATCACTTTGCGCGCTTTACACAGAAATGACGACGTTCGATCGATGAATCGATGTTTCCTTTGCTTGAGGGTCGACTATTTTCGATGCTATTGATATTTTCAAGTTTGATTCCATTACTTATGTCTGTATAGGCTCTTAATTAGATGTTAATACATTTTATTATTACAAATTTTATTATTACTTTATTTTATTATTCAAGTTTTACTGTTCGGTAAGTAAAATTCGTTTGACTTATAGTTGACTCTTATCACGTTCTCAATTTTTCACTAAAGCAGAGAGGAAGCTGAGAGCGGCCAACACGGCGTTTTCGGCGACATCGATTTTTCGCACTGGAAATGGGCGCCATCTGCATCCACTTTGAGAGAAGATGCTACATCCACTTTTAGGTCTTGGTGGTAAAATCTGCATGTGGTGGAAGTCTGAGCTACATCCACTTTCAGGCAGTTTATGTCCGTGCTGCAACCATAGTTACTATCTCTATGCCAGACTATGCCCGAAGGTCTGAAAAGAGCGGGAAGGGGGGAGCAGGAAAAATAAAAGTACATATTAAATATTAAATCCTCTACATACATGTTGCCGTATCAAAATCTCCTGTATAATAAACAATTTGATACGTCTGGAGACGCATAATGTATCGTTGCCCGCGTCCCGTTCCCTTCTTTGTCCTGCTTCTCAATTCAGCATCCCATCCGCTCCGGACATTCGCTCGTGGCACTGACAGTGGCCGTCGGTTAGCATTCTATCCGCTCGGAGGAGCACATGTTAATTAACGCGACGAGACTCCGATTGTAAGTATCCCGCGAGTCGACGAAATATTTGAACTTTTAAAAAAAGCATCAAGGAAAATCACGTTGATGTTGTCATGGGTGAAATCTCACCCTGGTATATATTTTTTTATTTTCGAAATAAAAAAAGCCAAGCGAATGCAATTAAATGTTATTTATTATCATTGAATATTAGATGAAAAGTAGAGGAGTTATTGTCCGCAGCGGATAATCTAACATTTAATAAGAACAAGACAAAATTCGCATGAGATGAAATTTCACTCTTTAACGTTATCATGACCTTTAATTATTCTCCGAAAACGGCGTTACAACAACTTTGACATTCTGTACAATTAGTTGCTAATATATTTTTTAATTGTACACATTGCTCTTTAATTAACATACAGCTAGCAAATATCCGATGCTTCGACAGAATAATTTTCTTTATTTTCAGTAATCAATAAGTAGTAAATCAATGTCGCGTACAGTTGAAAGGCCTCCTTGCATTCCCCTCGTTGTCCCGGAACCTTCGAGAAAAAGATGCCCAAGGGCAAGTCTTTCTTGTTTCAACCGCCGCCGAGGCCCGCAATGTTTATATCGCGCCGATTGTGTTGATCGGCTCGCGAGCGACGACACTTTTTGCTCTTCGTTTGACGTTTGACGAATTTTTCGGGAAGTCGGTGTCGTTGAAAACACCCCTCTCCGCTCTCACGTTCCTCTCTGGTTTGACTTATAGACTGGTTGGTTCTTATCACGTTCTCAATTTTTCATTAAAGATAGTGACGACTTATAGCGGAAATTTTAAAATTAATAAAAATAACGGGTCATCCGTCAATGGGCCGAGTTTTAACAAAGACTTGAATCTTAATTAACCGGGATTCAACTCTCGTATTCTTTGAGTTTTTCAATAGCACCGTTAGATGGCAGTAAGTGTGCCATTCAGCCGGAATGAATCCAGCGGTCTTATTAGTTCCATTAACGCAGCTATAAGTCGCTACCATCTTTACTGTCAAATATTCCTAATCAATTAAAACTTTTATATGGATAATTGTTATCCATTTTGTGTCAAGTTATAACACTAAACATGAAATAAATAGCTATTTGTTAAATTTTCTTATTATATTATTATTAAAATGCGCTTGATGTCTCTCCACAATATTTCCCTTCAATATTGAATACTCTTATCGCTTTTTTAAGTGCTAATTCCTTTATAATAATTTTTAATCACCATTCTTGTATAATGTGAGGCAAATCATCAGCATTTCTTGGAAACTTTTAAGTGACCAATTCGATCCCCGCCGGCGCTGAGGTAACGCCGAAAGAAACGAGTCAAGGAAATTCGAACCTCTTCTTTTTCGCTGCACTTTTCGCAAAATCGAGTTTCTAAAATCCACGCATCGTGAGAAACGAATCTGAAGGTGTGTACACCTTCTTCCTTTTACATGCTCCATCCGAATAACGAGTCTGCGCGCTGCGGGAGATTTCTATTTGGCTTTTCCCGGCCCCGCCAGATACACCTATTCCCGTCAGTCACGTGGTGAGCTTTCGCGGGTACGGATCGCGTTCCCTCGCGCGGTCCCCCTTCCTGCACGATAATCAGGATAAATCCTTGGACACAACGTGAGAAAAGTCAGCGAACGAGAGAGCCAGAGCCGGGACTCATCACGGATCAGCGGACGTTTTTGAAATTACCGCCAGAGGTGGGTTGAAAAATTTTTGTCTTTTAACCTATTCCCCCGATAACCTTTCTCTTCGCCTTTTTGTACGTTCGAAAGTGCACATTTCTTCCGCGTTCGTGATTATACCCGGACTGCCTCGTGAAGGAGACACTCGCGAATCCTCGAATCTTTAATGGCACGAAGAGATTTTGGAGAGTTCACGGTTTCCACTTGCCTTTCTTCAGATTTTCTCTCTCTCTCTCTTTCTCTCTCTCTCTCTCTCTCTCTCTCTCTCTCTCTCTCTCTCTCTCTCTCGGTCTCTCTATCTATCTCTCTCTCGCTCACTCACTCACTCTCTGTCCTTTCGCTCTTCCCCTCGCGGCCATAGGCGCGCTAATTCAGCAAAAATAATAGATAGCCGCCTACAAGATAACTCGTGGCTCGACATAAGTGCATTATTATTTCGAAGGGCGAGGATATACCGCAACACGGTAGATATGGTCGATACTCTACAACAGAATAGCCATTTGGCATCTAATATCTACTTGGGAACGGTCTGCAATGTCCGATATGATACTTGGTTGCTGCATTGAATAATACAATATACATCGATACTTAGCGGACGGTGGTATTCTACCGAGGCGGGTTCATCGCGCGTTGACGTAGGAAGACGTGTCTACAAGAAAAAAAGACGCGGACTCGCCGTTGCTACGGTCTTTAGCCTTCTCGCGCGTTACTTCGAATCTCGCGCGACAGCTCCGGTCGATCTCGTTTCTTCTCACAGAATTTTTCCTCTCTTTCCCCGCGGCCGAGTTTTTTGCAGAATGACGTCGATGTTTTTGTCGTCATTAATATGTGATTTAACATGTCCATCTTTGATGCGTTAGCTTTCGTGTAAGATTTTGCTGTTTGTTTTGTGCGAAAACTCGCTTGACCACTAATGACGCTGATTTTCGCGAATCGTTCTGTGGTTTGATTTAACTTGGAGCAAGCGTTCGTTATTTTTTATAAATCTTTGTTAAAAATATATTGTTGTTGGGCAAATTTCTTAATCACTCGTGCGATATAATTTTATGTAAATATACGTGATAATATGCAAGAAAAATTATTAATGCTAAAAGAGGAGACTCATACGTTGAATAAAAATCATCGTAACGTACGACTAAATCTCAAAAGTAAATTTAAAAGCTTTTGCTTTTTTATTCTCAAACTGAAGCAAAGAATCACACGTATATAGCGCTCGTACGAACAAAACGAAACTTGGAATTGAAAGGGCCGGTGTGCATATTTGTTAATTATTTTTATTAGGCCTTTGGCAGCCGCATATTTTGTCAACTCCGCGCACGACGAGAGAGAACTGTTAATCCTGCGGCTGAAATCTCGTCAATTAGTAATTTCGATAAATGGATTTGGCTAGCTCATGTGCTCAATTAGTCACGTCCCGCGTATTAATTAATGAGGCGCGATAAACTCACCGGCGATTTTCGCGGTCGTCACAACACGCTGGTTAAAATTCCAAAGGTGCAGCCTTCTTCTCAAACTTCCCTCGCCGCGGAGGCCGCCGTGCGACGCGAAACTGCGCGAAATTAAAACGCACGGCGGAATCGGGCGAATTAAACAGAAACCTCGCGTGTTACCCGGCAAGTTCGAAACTCGCTTTGGCGGATCTGTCGCTTGCGACGGAAATCCACTTTGAAAATGAAAGGAGCGCCGTGATCTAAGATGAGACGTTCAGAATTATGCACCGAGCAAGGAAGAAGGGAGAGCAAGAGAGGAAAAACAAGATGTACAACCGCCGGGAAAAAGCCGAATTTATAATGGCCCGTATATAAATGTACGCTTACGCGACTTGCATTAATTTCCCCAAACTGGTCTTGCCAACTGCCTCGAAGACGGTGGGCTTTCCGCTCCAGTCTAGAGCATTTGAAAGCACTCGAGGGAATGATGAACGACTCGCGTACAATCCCGGAAGTGGAGTGCGCGGATTTACTCGTCTTGGAGCGCGAAACGGTAACTAGCCGGGAAGAACTTGGTCCATTTTCGCTCAATCGCGCACAGTCAATTGTCAATATACCATATTACAGACAATAACAAAAGTATTAAAAATTAAGCAATTTCTTAGATCTTCAAACTGCCATTGAAAGCAATTTTGGTCTTTCCAAAATGTCGTTCCCCCTGCTCGTTCGATATAATCTAGAGCTACCGAAAATGAAAAATATATCGCCAACATCCTCAAAAGATGTCCTCGTGTCTTCAGCAAGATACTTGGCATATCCTAGATGACAAATCTGTAAAAAAATTGCATCGAAAATATGCTTGCTACCGCCATCACCGCGTGGAGATGTCCTGGACGCAGAAATAAATCTTGCGAGAACGGGAAGGGAATAGAAAGAAGGATTTAGAAGCATTTTCAATCTTTTCTCTTTAGAAAAAAATGTTTCAGGCGAAAGTTGTGTTGTTTCAAGGGGAACATAAAACAATCTATATCAGTTTGTTTACAAATGACGCTATTTTTTAAATATTCACTCATTACTTTTCTTAAATAGAAATCCCAACTTTTTATTATACCATCTTATTCTACCAATTAATTTTAACAACTTTTGCCTGAAACATTTTTTTTACTTACCTAATATTTTTTGAGATATTTAAGGAAAACTTGGTAACTTCTTTAATATTTAACTAACGATATCTCGCTGTTTGTCCGAAGAAAAAATAGTACTAGACTTTTTTACTCTATTTGGTCTTGAGAATATATTGTTAGAATAGTGCTCTAATTTTTTTTTGTTAACTTATCGACTTTCGGAAATTTCGAAATCATCAAATTAACAAGAGTCAGGACGCTCTTGTAATAAAAAGACCATCAGTTGATTGAAAAAAAGCAAGCATAAATAGCAAAATTAATACACTCCACGCACGAAATTGATGAGGTCCTAACACCGACCGACAGATGTTCCAACCGATCAGACGTTTCAGCCAGATATTGCTCTTATGCAGTTTTAATTCTGTCTCCATGCTGTATAACTTGACGTACAGCTCATCTCTGTACGCGGATGATCTAAATCTATACGGGCGAAGTTCTTTTGAAAGTCTAAAGTTCTTCGCAACGAAGTAAACCTCACAGCGTGGCTTTTGCTCGGTCTTGTCTCAATCGCCGAGCTTCGTCTTCAGGATATTCCCGAAATATCCCCTCCTCCCGCGTTTCACAGCGCTGTCAGTTCGTCTTTCAATTAGCGACTTTTAAAGTATCCTCTTAAATGTTTGTCATAATTTGCACATAATGTGAGCCTCGATAAAATTGAATAGTAGCAATAAAAACAAGTCTACCAGCGTGGAAGTCTCGCGGTACTTTGGAATGAGCGACGGGCGAACGAGCATTTCCGACGAA
Organism: Harpegnathos saltator; assembly: GCF_003227715.2. NCBI lineage: Eukaryota > Metazoa > Arthropoda > Insecta > Hymenoptera > Formicidae > Harpegnathos > Harpegnathos saltator. The sequence goes on along the minus strand of NW_020229999.1, from coordinate 1,498,236 downwards.
ATGATCACGTGCGCGATGACTAATTAACGAGTTCTCAGCCGGGAGGGTATTATCTTTTCTCGAGCCGCGCATGCCGCGGAAGATTATGAGATATGATAACGTTTCGGCAATCTCCGTCACGTCATGCAAAAACGCGCGTCTGCTGGCGTTAAATGAGCGCTCTATTATTTGGAGCCGCGTCCTATCTCAAGATTTGCCCGTGGCTGCATCGCGCTCGCACTCCACCTTGCGTTATCTTACGATGAACGTAATTAGTAATTTGTTCTCTGCAGCGCAATATTGTCGGACGATAAGCATTGTATGATTGCGCGAAATGCAACGTTTAAAATGTCAGCTCTCATGCGGACCCAGTATTGGATACGCCAGTATTGGATTGGAACAAGAGAGAGAAAGAAAGGGAGGGGAGGGGAGGGGGGGGGAAAGAATAAAAAAAGATACGAAGCGTAAATGCGCGGGTTTTGTGTCGATATAATTTTTCGACGCGCGGCGGCGAGAGACGCGTCAGGATATCGAAATACGCGATCGCTTTTCCGCACAAGTCAAATGACATCAGGTTTAATTTAACGCGAGTGAATAAACGAACAAACGAACAAACGAACAAACGAGCGAGCGAACGGACGAACGGCGAATCGTTTGCATACCGACCCTTTCCTTGCTTTCCCCAACATTGGATGGATTCGCGTTTGGGCGAACGAAAACTCTCTCTCTCTCTCTCTCTTTCTCTCTCTCTCTCTCTCTCTCTCTCTCTCTCTCTCTCTCCTTTTTCTCTTTCTCCCTTTGTGAATGTAGCATGTGCATAACGTCAAGTTCGTATCTGTCATACAACGTGTTTGCGAGCACATTCGTCAAAGGATGAATTTCCTATTTTCCCTCGGCCATTCGCGCACGGGCGAACAGCTCTTTGAACTCTTCCTTTCGGATGCATGCAATTATAGCGCACCTTGTCGGAAGTATGGAGTTACTGGTGGATCGAAGAGCGCTTTATTACAGAACACGACGCAAAATTAACGGGATGTCGACGCATTGCGTTGTTTTACCGTGAAATTTGATGCGGATTCCGTTTCGACGAAAAACATCGACGAAGTAAGAAAAGAGAGAAAGACACAGAGAGAGAGAGAGAGAGAGAGAGAGAGAGAGAGAGAGAGAGAGAGAAGGAGGGAGAGAGAAAGAAATGAAACGAGAAAGTTTGTTCGAGTGGTTTCGAAGTTCTTAAATATCAACATTTGAAAGCTTGGTGTAACTCGATATTTCGAATTTCCGTTAAAAAAGAAAAGCATCTCAAGTCGAGAGAAGTCGGGAGAAGAAATCTTTCTTGAGTGGAACAACTTCGTTCGTTGTACAATTATCGAGGTAATTATTATAGACGCATGAAATTCTGACGGCGCCGGCGGCAAGTACGGTGCATATTCTGCGATGTCGTCGGACGATCAGAATTAACGATCAGCGCGATCGGTAAAATCCCACGCGGCTCTTTGCGCCGCCATCGAGAGAATCCCCGCGAAGATAGCGTGCGGAGAGGCGAATTTCGTTCACCGCGATGCGACGCGACGAAGAGAGCCCCGCCTGGAGACTTTCAGGACGGCACACTTTACTTCACGCGCGCAACACGCGCGTCGCTTTAAAAGATTCAGACGCAGTGAATATACATGCTTTTAAACATACATTTGCGCGCCCCCGGGAAATCGCCAGGTCGGAAGGGAGGGAGGGAAGAAGGGAAAAGAAGAATAAAGTCGGCACCTCGCGTAATCTCGTGCTCGTTCCCGCGTAGGGGTTGCCAGGATTTTTCCAGGTTCAGCGTAGATTACGATTAGAATTGCCACATTTGTCCCAAAATTGGTTATCCGACTGCAACACCAACTGAGAATCTCAGTCTTTTATCTAAACAGAGAAAATGGTTTCTCTGTTTAGAAGCTATGCGGAAATAAAATGGGAATTCACGCTTTTTTCGATCAGAAATGTCGATACGCTTTTACGGCAAGCGATTTCAACAGTTTGTAGCTGAACGATTCGCGGAGGTTGTAATGTGCTTTGACAGTCTGCAATGTGCGATGCAATGTTACATAATTAAAAGCGCGCTTGCGGTGTCCCGATGTGCGAAAGAGTGAAGGAAGAAATAAAATTCCAGGGTAAAATGAGAAACCAGAGAACATACTCGGAAATTTTAGTCCCTTCGCTTAGTCGCGTATTTGAAGCATTACGTTTCTAACTCGAATCTACGTGGGGATTCTGAGAAATCGGATTAAATCTCAAGACTGTTCTAAGGATTAAATCTCACGGCTGTTTTATGCTGCTTTTTAAGAAAAAGAATTAAGGAGAATTTTACCTCGAGAGACGCAAGTTCCGCCGAGCAGAGACGTTTCTCGTGTCGCTCGTCCTTACGTCGCCGTGGAGAGGACTTAGAAAGGGCGAGGTCGAAATGAGATCGAAGCGGAAACCTTCGGTGGAAAATTGGCCGTTGTGTCGCGTTACGTTACTTCATGTCGCGGAACTTCGCGGCCCGGTCGCTAAGCAAGAAGATATTGAACCCTATGTCTCATAAAAAATGAACTCCTCGTCCAATCGTAATTTCGCGGAACACACTGCGCCGGTTACTTTCGATCAACCGACGGGATAGACAATGTTATGAGGGCCAGGCTACTATGACCAATGACGTAGGAGCGTTCGATTCCGTCACGGAAATAGGAGCGTTTCAGCAAGCTAAGAGTTCTGCCAGCGGCATAATTTCGACGAGTTCGTGTGTGTTCTCCTGTCCACCTCGCTCCTCTCTCTCTCTCTCTCTCTCTCTCTCTCTCTCTCTCTCTCTCTCTCTCTCTCTCTCTCTCTCTCTCTCTCTCTCTCTCTCGCTGTCTCACTATTTGGACATTGCGCTGAACACCGCAAAGATAACGCGAGCTTAATCACGTTATGGAAACGTTAATGGAAACAACAGGGAGCGGAGTATAAGCATTACGTCGCGAAATCCGAAAATCCGATTTAACTGATGCTCCATTTCGAAATTCTCCGGCTGTGCCCGAACAAGCGTCTGCGTTGCTATCGATTGCTGTCCGTCGCTGGCATTGTTGTCATCCATTTTACCTCATTTTATTATCTCATTTTATCTCGTAATTTTTGTTATTTGTATTCATTATTATTATTATTATAAATACATCGCGAGTTCGTCAATTATATCACTCTGTCATACGACAAAGCTTCATACGAAGCTTCGCGCTACGACCTCCCCCTTTCTCTGTCACAGATTAATTAATTTCTTTCAATTTTTATCGGTGGTCGGTCGATGAGATTGTGTTCGGATATAATATCGCATTCAAGCGGTAAGATTCATAAAGGCAACTTCGATATCGAATGTGTCGGCCAGCCACAAATACATTTTTCCGCCCACTCGTTGATCCTGGAAAATCGGCGGGGTGAATGGCGGGAATGGAAACGGTCGTTTGACGAATCCGGCTTTCCGAACCCAGCTTTCACCCTTTTCGGACACGCGCGAGCTTGAAGAGTTCCTCCATGAAATGAATTATCAGTCCGGCGACAATTTTCTTAGGTCGTGTGCTCGCCCTTGAATCTCATCGTGCGATTTGTTAGGGGAGAGAGGGGGGGTATCGTTACCCGCGATGTAAGGGAATCATTAAAAAATGCGTACATGTCGAATTGAACCGTCATAAATAATCGAAATTCGTTACGCCTTGCTTCGATATGCGACGCGCCGCCCTCGCCGGCCATCGTTCGCGGCGCGGTCCATCGATTACCGCGAAATAATGAATGCCGCGAGCGATTGTTTACATGGCCGGCGCAGCACGCGTCTTATGATCGAACGTGCTGTCGACCTTTACACATCGCGCCCACGCACGCGCGTCCATTGCGCCCGGGAAATTAGCGTTTCGTTCGCGCCGAAATTCGAAGGCGCGGAGAAAACGCGTTGCGCGCATTCGTCGATCCCCTCGAAGGAAATTCGATCGGATCGCCGTCGTCGTTGACGTGTCCTCAAATTCAGGCTGACCGATTTCAGCGAATCTGTGAAACGTCTTGTAACATGTCTTCATCCCGTCTTACGTAAAACGAAAGTAAATCTGTTGCAGCTTTGAATGAGTAAATAAATGTCACGGGCTTTGAAAAGCGTGGCTCGCTGACTTCACTGAGTCTACGGAACTTCTCGCAGCACATCTTCACCTTGTTTCAAATAAAAAAGCAATAAAATCGTTCCTATGGAATAAATAAATAAATAAACGTCGCCCGAGCTCTCAAGAGCCTGGCTCTCTGATTTTATCAAACGAAACTCCTTGCGACATGTTTTCACTTCATCTCGCGTAAAATGAAGGATTTGTTCCCGTTGAAGAAATAAATAAATTTCACGAGCTCTCGAGAGCCTGGCTCTTTGATTTCACTAAATCGACAAAATTACACGTCTTTGATTTCACTAAATCTACGAAATTACCCGTCTCCGTCTGTCGTCTCGCGTGCAAGAAAGATGAATTTGTTTTCGTTGAATGAATAAATAAATTTCACTGGCTCTCGAAAGCGCCCCGAGGGGGACAAAAGCGCCGGGCGCTCAAACTGCTGAAGCTCCATAAAAACGACGGTCATTCCGACCGCGTGACATCTTTCGTCATCTCGGGGACGCATTATCGCCGGTGGATCTGGATCCGCCATTCGCGACGATAAAACGAGCGGCCACTTTTCCCCCGCGAATGAGAGAGTGACGGATATAACGAGTTTTAAAGAATTATCGGCTCTTAGACGGCGCTCCGAGTATTCGCGGCCAGCTGCCGCCGTCTCTTTCTCGGCGGGACACCAAGTTTGTTTTCGCGAATGCCAAAGGAGTCACCGTATGCTCGCCGTCGCAAATTCGCTAATGGTGTTCTTCGGCAAAAAGAAGAAGAATGGCAGGCGCCGCTAAAGTGGGAGCCACTAAAAGTGCATTTTCTCGTAACAAGTTTGTGTAACTACTGCTACCTTGAGAGACAACCACGCCAATCCGTCAGCCTGTCCGGTTTCGTGATAACGTCATAACGATGGAATTTCGCGATTGTTTCAACTCTCACGCGATCGGTCCTCCGTTATTTTTTACAGAGGAATTATATACGCGGCGGTACAAACGAGCGAATTTCGAAATTGCTGACTTCGCGACATCGTATTTCGCGAGTCGACCTCCATTTTCCCTCTATATATACTGCTAGCATTAATGGCCGCGCATAAAAGCACATGATTTTTATCGCTGACTTCCTCCCTCTCTCTCTCTCTCTCTCTCTCTCTCTCTCTCTCTCTCTCTCTCTCTCGTTCTTCCTTTCTCTGTCTCCTCCGTATCGAATCGTGCGGAGTATGCGGGACGTCGCCCGCGATTTATGCCGCGAGAAAGTTTGACGCGCCGCGAGTGACAAGGCGAAACTTTATTTTGACAAACGAAGTTTTCAGAAGAGCCAACGGAGTCGTAATGACAAACGGAGGAGAAAGGGAATCGACAAAGGGGGATCGTGAGGGCCGCTCGCTGTTTAAATTCGCAGGCGAATCCGTCTTAATGGTTTACTCGTTACGTGCCCGACTCTTTCGTTTTCCCTTCAATTTCATCCGTTTTTAGACCTTGTAACCTTTACCTTCCTCGTGACTATTATTAACCCCCGTTGCCCGGTCGGCTGACGTACGTATGTTACAGTCAATATTGTTCAATGTTCCATTTTATGCCGGCAACATTTCGCCGGCTGTCGCGTCGAGAAGGAAGGAAAATGGCGTGATATACGTTATATACGGGCCGTTGCTTCTCATATTAATCCCGAAGCATACGTTTACATACATACTTCACGTACGAGAATATCGCGGTTTGGAGGGGGGGCAGGTAAATAAAGTTGGAGATCCAATCGCCTCGCGTTTAACCCCGTGATTAATGGCCCGATCGAACGTTCCGTGGCAGACGCGGCGCGGCTCTCCGCTAATTAATTATGAGCTCTCAATTTTGTAGGCTGGATTTCGTAGGCGAGTCCTGCGCCTCTTTCCGCTACAATGAGAAATCAAATTCGACGACCGCGCGGCACCCGCGGCGCCGCGCTATCTTCTTCTTCGGGAGACCTGGACCTAATTCTCGTCGTCCTTCATTGTTCTCGTTATCTCCGGCTACAACGGTGCGGATTAACCCGTGGTATCCCATAAATTCCACACCGACGTTGAGCTCGGCCGGCATTGATTTTCCCCAACAAGTGTAACAAGCGTCTCGCGAGGAAGATTCCCTTCGCCCTTGTCGGTCGCGTCGTCGAAATTATTCAGCGGCCGAAGGTGAACGCGCGAAGAACGGTTATTCTTTCGTTCTCCTCGACAATCCGACGCTTCGTGGCGATACAGTCAGCCTCGTGTATGCCTTATCAATCTATGGCTCGAGAGTTTTACGATTTTTTTCGCAGCCTTACACGTGTAAACTACTCAGTGAGCAAGGAATCGTTGATACGACGTATCGCGCAACGATATTCCATTATATTTCAGTGATATTCAATATCACGTAACGTTTTCCAATGCGTACTTTTCAATGGCGCATCCACGTCGCTGCGAATAACTGTAGCTTGTTTAAAATATTTCTGCACTATTAGAAAAGATCGTATTGCGCTTGGAAATATTTTCGAGATATTAATTAAGCGAGAACGTTCGAGAGATACGCGTGAAAGCAGCATTTCAAGTTTCAAGACGCTGATTTAATCTCCCTTGCTCACCGGCTAGTTCTAATGCTAACCCAGTAAACGTTAGCAACATCATGATATCACATCAATGTTATAATTTCATGAATATTCAAAGGTATGTAAGTATGCAATACGTAACACACACTGTACACAACCGTCGCACCGTTGAGCGGGAAATTATGACGTCGATGTAACGCCACCGTTACTCAACGTCGACGATCGGGAAGTCACGCATCCCGCGTATTCATTCGCAGTCTCTCGCGAAAACCCCTGCGTCATTAAGGTGCGAAGGTCTGGCTCAGCCAGCAGCGACAGCAGATAAGAAAGGAAAAGACAAAGAAAAAATAGAAAAAAATTCCAAATACCCCGAGGCGTAATCGGTTTCCATCAATTATTGTCTACCGCGACTTTCTTCGTCTCCGTCTCCTTTTTCTTACTCTCCCTCTCTCCGTCCCTCAGGCCGCCACTCCTCTAATTCACCGGTCGCTTTCTTGGATAGAAAAAAAGCTCGCCGCCTTAAACGTAGAATAATTCTCTCTCCGAGCCACGGAGGGCTGCCGTGATTTTTTGCACCTCCGCTCTCGGCGGGCGTCGGGTATCCATTAATCGTCCAATATATTACATATTTATCGAGAAGCCGCATATATATAGAAAGCTCCGCCCCGTACACCGCGCGGTAGTTTTTAATAAACCTACGCGCCGGCAGCGTGTCTTGTTTTATTTAGAAGGCGAGAGAGAGAGACAGAGAGAAAGAGAGAGAGAGAGAGAGCGAGAGCGAGCGAGTTTGCTAAAACAATCTCGTGCCACGATACTTATAACGCGGAAGAGAGCTCGACCGCGGCGCCGACCGTTCGTATTTTCCCTCTCGATCAATGAAGACTAAGTGAACGTAAAGTTGAATGGATTCATTACGTCTCGCGTGGCACGATCGAACGAGCGAACGAGCGACTGTACGTCGGTCCGGCCGTGCGCGCGATTAATTATGCTGAGCGCCGACGAACGGGCGATCGGAAGATTTGCATGTAGACGAGAGCGGTGAGTTTTCCATGTGCCTTCGACGCTATCGACTTTTCGCTTTGACCGACGATAACGCCTACACGAGAGAGATCATTCGATAAAACAGGCTAGCGGAGAGCGGAGTGTCCTCTGGAAACGTTGTCGTTTATAGCCGAACGATGAAGCCTCGACGATGAGGCAAGCTGGTTGCGAGAGAAAGGGAGAGAGAGAGAAAGAGAGAGAGAGAGAGAGAGGGGGGAGGGGGTGGAGAAGTGAAAAGGGAAGCTCGTGGAAAAACCGAAAGCGAAACAGCTGAAGCGCGACAAAATTCGGCGATTTCGCACGGTTTCGCGAGCGACGAGAGATCCGCGCGAAAAATAGGCGGGACTCGCGCGAGCTCGAAATGCAAGACGAAGTCGTCGTCGTTTATACGCCTATACGTCGCAACGACGTACCCGTCAAGACGACGATATTTCAACGGCCGTTTTCAGATCGCCAATGCCAGTCGAGGCCGGCTGGATGTATGTGCATTGTCATCGTTACAACGCGATGTCTTCTTCCCAAGTGCCTTGTCCACTTCCACCCCTTCCCTGTGGACTCTCTTATCTCGCGAGTAAACGTTAGTTATATCTCTCTGAAAGAGTATCTCGAGATCGATATTAAGTTTATATCAAGTTTACGTTGTCTCTTCCTCTTTTTCCCTCTCTCGCTCTCCTCCTTCTCCTATTTTAGTATCTGCTATTAAAATATTTATTTAAAATATGATATTCATTTTAATATAAATGACGCGAACTATAAGGTTGTACTTTTACGTGCTTCCCAGGGTGCGAAATAAGTTCCCAAATAAGCTTCCTCTTTCTACTTCTCTACCTTGGCGAGTGATATTCCCGCGTGACATAAAATCGGATATTCAAATTTTATTCGCGCAACGCCGATGCGCAGATGTCTTCGATGATGTCGTCCTCGCAAATGGAGTTTGAGTGCTGCACGATAAAATCGAGAACGCATTTCACGCAGCGAAACGAAGCGAAATGCGAAGGGGCAGTTTTCCCTCTCTCGAAGCGGGACCCGGTTGACCAGCGAGGCGATAGCGCGAAAATTATGTGTTCCGCTCGGTGCGCGCTGTTTCGTCTGGACGCTCTTCGCGATTCTTTCCCTTTGCCATTTCCTGCCTCCTGCCAGCGTTGCTGTTGAAATTGAAAGAAGAATCGATGATGGTTTCTGCCCGGATCGTCCTCTCCTGCGCGATCGCCGCCCCTTCGTCCGCAAATATACACGCTGTGCCGCGGTGGACATAACGATAACGTAATCGCGATACGACGGCGCAGTTTCTCCCTCGCGATTTCTCTCTCCCCTCGTCGTTCGAGGAACTTCCAGCTGCTCTCAAGGAAGAAAGTTCGAATGTCACACACGGAAACGCACGTCGACGTGTGCATTATTAATCGTACGCGAGGAAGCGGAGTGTTATATTTTCGGTATGACATCTTTCGGAAGATGTCCGATAGGGTAGAATAGATCGCCGTCTCTACAGCCGGAGCGGATCGATTAATAATCAGCGACTCTACGTCGCGTCCATCTCTGAAATAAAAGCGGAAGATACCAAATCGCGAATAGCGCGTGACACTTTCAGCCGTAAATCGACTACACGCGGAGAAGCGACGTCCATTGTTTTTTTCTTTTTTTCGAACTGGGGTATATTTCGCCCCGAGTATTGTTTCCAAAGAATGGGGCCGCGCGAGAAACGATCCGGTGCATCCATCGGTGGATTTTATATATGTGAATTTTATGTATACACGTCGCCACCCGGCGTTGTCATTCAGACGCGTCCCTGCGCGCGCTGTATTACATGAGAACGTCGTGACAGTAATTTGTAATTATAAGAGCGAAAGGGAAACCTCCCTCTCGTTCTCTCTAGCGAGCGGCTCGCTCGCCGATAAATGCCGTCGGAAAACGGCATATGTTAACGACGGACATACACTGTAGCGAGAGCACGCGATATCGCGTAATCTCCCTTGAAATTCCTCCCTTCCTCATGATTAAAAAAGTTTCATCGCGAAAAGAGAGATTCGTCTCTACGAGATCTTTTTTTGCGAATTTCTGTGTCTTTTATAATCGCGCTTATTGCTGCTTTCTCTTTCTCTGTCAACTGTGAACATACGTGAAGCACGTCGCGTCACCAGCGACCGTCAGCCGTTATTTAACAAACTTTTCTTTCTCCCGTGATAAAGACAAATAATTCTGGCATATAATGGCGCAATGCGCACATTGTGACTGAAATAACAACTTTAATTATTACATCATCGTCGGAAAACTCGAAGTAATTTTGTTTCGCTCGTCGCCCGTCCGCTCGCCCGCCCGCCGTCATCTCGTTCGCAAACTGCAGCTTTATTCTCCCCTCCCTCCTCCCGCTCACGAGTTAACTAATTCTCTTTCAGTGTTACTTAACTGGAATAATCGTTATTGTGTCTAGTTAAAGCGTCCATACACAGAAAACATCGCTTTGATGTCACTATTCCAATAAATAAATGAAGCGTTAAGGGCTAAGTGCAAAGAACGGAGCTAATTAAAATTTGACGAAAGACCAAATGACTCACGCTTTAAAAGAATTATTCGCGCATATAACGTGCTATTATATTATATATTACACGGGGCTTTCGAATGTTTGTTGTTGTGCGTCGATAATTTCGTTGGCTCGAACGACGATTCAATTTACGGACGCGGGATCAGCTGATCGCCTGAAAAGTGGACAGAAAGAGGTGCGAGCGGGATATGTAAATTTGTAAAGATATGCGATATGTATTTTTCTGCGCGTACTGTCGAGGAAAGAAACATGGCTGGGAAGCTGACGAGCTTCAGCGAGCTCCCGGTACCAATTTTCGCGACTTCTGCGACGAACTTTCCGTCGATTTCGGCATATTCACGCGTAGCGTGGTGTCGATTTCCGGAAATCCCGAGAGCGCATTAATTGTTCCCGCCTAACAGGGGAAGTTGCGGGAGTTGCCGAACATCTGCCTTTTCCCAAGGGACGTAACAACGTTTGTATCTCGCCGCAAGACGCATTCCCATCGTGTTCTTGTGACCGAGGCACGCCATGGGAACAAACTTTACGTCAACCTTAGCGTAACGTGCAAACTGGTCCCTCCACAGAACACCTTATTAGACTTCGATATTTGATGGTTGATCCTTTCTTGCTAGCTCGTCGCGCGTCACGTCCGAAAATCCCACCCAATTTGGTCTCTCAATTAAAGTCACGTATTTCAGCGAGACAAACCGCCGACAAACTCTACTTCACTGTCAACCGCTGGAAGTGGATGAAACTTACTTGATGGACGTGCAGTCGGCTCTCGAGTAACGCAATCAGCTCGAATGGCGTAACAACGATGCGGATCTCCAACAATTGCGAGGCTCATTTTTCGAGAATTAAACCGATCGATTTCGTTTATCCTAAACGTTTGAACTTTGAAAACTTGTACCAATTGTGCGCTCCGTATAATATAGAAATTAAAAAATTCTCGAAAAATGCAAATGTTCGATTTTCACTTCTGACAGACTCAAATTAAATTGAGCCTGATAAATATTTGTATCTCCTTTTAACCCATTAGCGTTCCATTGACGGGTAGCACTTTTTATTGAATAAAATCTCTCGTGCTCGATTAATGTACAATATTATTTTTATATTCTCAGCGGTGCTAAAAACTTCAGTCATATCTGTCTTTTCGATAAAAATAGTTCTATAGTTAATTTGAGACCTCCAGAGAAAATGGAACAGGTCGGTTCTTTGATCAAAAGTATTTATCAAATAATTATGACATTTAATAAGTTAATATATATTGATTGCCATAAAAGGATCTCGAACGACCGGGTGTGCAACATTTTCACATCTCAATAATTAGCATGCGAGAAGGCAGCAATTACACCTGACAAATTAAATTAAATACACGGCCACTAGCGAGTCGAGGAAACCAACTAACACTCTCGAATCGCGTTTATTCGCCGTGTCTTTGATTATTCAAATTTTAGCTGACCTTTGAAACAATCATCGGAGGAAATCGACGCGGCGATCAACGCGTTAACCTCGCTCGACAAATAAAGTCTGCAAAAGGCAGAGGCCGTTCGCCCCCTCGCTGCCTCCGGCCGACCTTCCTGCCGGGCGCGCTTCGGAAATTTTGAGCGGAAATGTGTTTCCAAAAAGTCTCATCGCGAAATAAAAAGCGTTCCGCTCCGTTGAGCGGAGCGACCGATAATTCCTATCGCCTCGCTTCTAAAAATGCCCGGCCGTGCGCTTCGCAGACTTCACCGCCGCGCCGGAATAGGAAAGAATTCACAATATAACGCCGCAATAAAAAGGGTGACATTCTCCTCAAGCGCCATTGTTCAGCCTCCGCCTCTTTACGTCCTTTCTTCCTTCCTTCCTTCCTTCTTTCCTGCCATCCTGCCGTCTAGTAAAATAAAGAAGCATCCGTTCACCGAGCTCGCGAAAGCAACTACCCGCCGATTAAGGGACTGAGGCAGCTTAACGCTGCTTTATGCGGCACTTTATCGCGTGTAACACTTTATTGCACGCATTCGACGGCGATGGCGAGGCGCATAGTCTACGCGCCGAGATTCCCCGTAGCCTTGGGGCCCTCATCTCCCTAATAAACGCGAAGTCTTCGCGCGGAGGACGCCCCCGAGCAACGGCGAAGAAGCGCCGACGTTACTGCGAAGCGGATATCGGGGTATAAAAATATACGGTCGATACGGCGCTCAAAGATTACGATCGTGCTTCGTGGCCGCTCGTAGCGTTGATTTCACGCCGTGTATCGATCAACGTGTTAATTAGGAAGCGGCTCCAGAGAGGGGGCTTGTTTGGAGACACTCGAATCCATCGCGAACGCGCTCCCTCCTCGATAGCGTGCGCGCACGGCCTTGCTTATTATCTGTTATCTAAGCGGCTTGCGTCACGCTGAGTGTCTTTACATAATGAAATCGAGCTGCTTTCAGCACATAATAAATTTGCCTAATGGCGCCGGCCATTTTCAATCAAAGCAAATGACATTCGCTCCTTCTCTCCGCCTCCTCCCTCGTTGCTCCAAGGCGGGCGGAAAAAAGTTGCATCGTAGTCACGAAGCCTGGAAATAACGTAACGTTGCGACGACAAAGCGCCGTCCGTGCGCGCCAGTCACGCTGTTACGCGAACATTTCAGCGAAGAGCGGCGATAAAAAGCCGAGATACCGATAACGTGCGGACAACCCCGGGGTTAATCTTGTCGGCGGGGATTCTTCTTCGTCCCGGCACTTCATCATTTCAAGGTTGCTGCTTTTCCCTCTTCTCCCTTTTCTTCGTCTCTTCACCGGCAAGCACGACGATAAGAAAGAGAGAGAGAGAGAGAGACAAGAAATGTTAGACTCGCGGCTGCCTTCAATTTCGCGCTTCGTTTAGGCGCGACACGCGCGATCATCTCGTCTCTTCCGTCTACGGCAAAACAAACGAAACAGCATGACGAGTCGCGAGATGAGGGGGAGAACGGCAGAGGGGAATCCCGAGATGTAATTGCCCGCGCATTTTTCGCGCTTTATCCACTGTCTGGCGGGGCTTTTAGCGCTAAGCGAGTCACCGTGAAGACTGAAACACGAGACTTCTCGGGATTTGTCGAAGATTCTTTCGCCGGCGAGCACGTCATCGTCGATGGGGGGAGTCGTCGAGGGGCTGAAAATCCCACGACGGTCCCTCCGGCGCGACCGGGGCTATAATGTCGTTTAATAGTATCCTTCCAAGGATATACGTCGGTCGTGAGTCCTCCTTTTTTACGAAAATACCCTTAATAGTACTTTAATGATGCATCATGGCATCCGGATGCGGTCATATTCACTGCGTTCATTATACACAGGTGTACATTCCCGCGGTCGATATAGGTCCGCTTTTTCATTATTAACGACGCACGCCTGAGAAATATTCGCGAGGCCTATGCGTGACCGGCATGATAATTTCAGGGTCGACGCAGGGCGAGAGCGAACGCGGCCGACGAGGCTTCGCGAATGATCGATGATTCTTTAATCGCGTGTCATTGACGTTTAATAAGTCAAGTTCGCGAATACGATGATTTATGTACCACCGGTGGCGAAAGAAAACAAAAAGGTGAGGAGACAAAGGCAGGGCGAGCAAATTCGCGCGGGTCTGGATGTATCGGCCAAGGGTGCCAGTAATCGGGAAAGAGAATGGGAGGGAGAGAGAGAGAGAGAGGGAGAGAGAGAGAGATTTGGCGGCGAGCTCGAAAACGTCGAAACTGCATACACGAAAAGTGCAAACGAATGTCGCGTCGCAGCGGCCATCGCGGCTGTATCGCGAAAACGGTGACCGAAGAAGCGTAACCGATATTTATCAAACATAGTCGAGCGCACGGCTCTCTGAATAATGTATGAGAGCGAGCGATGCGCGAGCCGGGAGAGGCATTTTCAGCGCCACCGGCCTTTATTCGCTTTTTCCCCTTCCTTTTTTACTTTCCCCCTTTCGCTGCTTCGTCCTACGAGAGATGCATGCGTTTGTCATTGCTGTCCCGCGCGCGGACGCAGAGCGCGACATTTTTCTTACGCAGATCCACCCGTCGGAATAATAGCGCTCTGCGGGATCCGCCCCGTCGAAGTGAAATCCTTCACCAGGAGCAAGAGCATCCTCGACCGTTCTCCGTCGGGAGAGACCGGATTCTTCCCTGGCGGGACACCGGCGAATTGCCGATAAAACGAGCGATTCTCATAATGCCGGGTGCTTCGATCGCGATAAATCGATCGCAACAAAGTGAAATTCATAACGTGATTTTAATTACAAGACGCCGTTCATTAACGTGCACACTCGTTCTTCGGATTACAGGTTGTTACGGCAGTGAAGTTCTCATTGTGGAGGGAAGCGATCGACCTAGAAGACATCGGCATGTTACGATCTCACCGAGCAAACATCACGACGCCAATGGAAGTGGTACGCGTGCATACTCATAAAAGAAGCTATAACAAGGCAATAGATAAACAGATAGGTAGATAAGCAGGTAGACGCTAAATAAATATCACACGATTGGCCTGACTTTTTTTCGAGAAATTAGCGCACACTATCGGGACTGAGAAAGAAACAGATGAGACTCGGTGGAGAAGAGAGGACCAGGAGACTAATGAAAATTAGCACAGCCGATTCCCAGCCGGAGGAAAAGAATAAATTAGACGTGAAGTAAAAAAACACGAGACAAAAGAAACACGATTTGGAAAAGACCGTAGACAAAAATATCCGACCATAATTCCCTGAAACTTTCTTTAATTATTTCCTCGAGATACCTAACGATGGCAGAATCCGAAAGCCTAACGAGAGTCCCGCTAGAAATCCCGTGATGCCCTCTGAATGCTCGCTTACAGACGACGTGACAAAAATCGAGGTGGTGCTCGAGGAAGCACCGGATGCTGTCATCGGCGGCTCCATGTCATCGGAATTGGTGCCCACCAGCGAACTCAATTCCACCTTTCCCGATGGTGAGTCTAACAGTTTCATATTGTCTCGGGAAGACCGTAATCCTCCTTATTCTCGTTCCCGTCGTGTTTCGCAATATCCTCCCTGTCCAATCTGCTAAAATACAAGATATGAAAATGTCGAGGAATATCCGGACAAAGAACCGCGGGTCCCGACCTCACGAAACGCTACTCGTTCCTCACCTCGTGCTCATGAGCGGACGAGGTCAATTTATTTCGCTAATCCGTCGCCGCGCTGCTCGATAACTGAAGAAAGAAGCGAGTTCGCTCTGGTCTCCCGCGCGGCACCCTGAAAAGTCGCGTTAAAATAAAGTCACATTTGTCAGCCGGCAGCATCCGTCTTCGCGCGAGCGGCGTTTATTCGCGATCCAGTTCGCGATAAGCCGCAGCTCAGCGGGGAGGAAAAAAGAAGAAAGAGAAGCAGAAGAAGAAAAGGAACGCGACCGCCGCACCGGGGGGAAATATACGGCGAGAAGCTCGACGAGTTCCCTGAAACATTGATCGCGCATTCTCCCACGTTACTTTCGACATCTCGGGGATCCCGCGAGGACGAAAGGATCCTCGGCCGCGTGTTCTCCCACGATGTGAATTTTTGACGCGACTCATCATGATTGCCCCGTCCCTATCGCGGCAAACTGATACAAACGACCCGTGGGAGTCGCTCCGCACATCTCCCGATGTGTTTATCCCTCTCCGTTCTTCTTCTCGCTCTTCTCATTTTTCTTTCACAGCCACGCGTCGTGTCGATTCAATTCGACCGTCGTTCATCAACCGATTCAATTCGCCCGGCGATTATTCGATGCGCCGCGAAGGCCTCTCGCCGACTGAGTAACGCGGCCCCCTGACAAAAGCGCATAACGCAAGGCGAATGACGCCGGCTTCGAAGGTAAACGCGCGTAACGCTAAAGGGTGATTTACACGATGCTACTTTTGACACTTGACGCTGGCTTCTTTCGTCGCCGCAGCTTCTCGCTTTCCTAGAGCGAATTTCTGCTCTCTCAAAGTGAATCAGTGATCACCACTGAACAATTCAGTGGTATATTTAGCATGCACTGACAATCAGTGCATAATCGCTGATCGACAGTGAGTTTCACTGATGCACTTTGAGAGAGTGGCTGACAAAGTCGCTAGCGTTGGAGCATTTACACGATGCTGATAAACAGCGTTTAGTTGCTAACGTTTTAAGGGAAATTTTGTGGAAACGGTCAGTTAAAAGGATCATGGCGTCAAGGAATTAGGACATAGTTCAAGCTGCTATCGTGCTTTGTGCACGAGCTCTTCAAACAGAAATTCGTGGCTCAGTAAACAAAATAAAAAAAAAAAAGAATGTGGGTACGTATAAGTGGATAGGTAGAAGATTAACTCATAGTGCGTCAAATAATCTTTTCCAAAGAATTGGCATTAGAGGATCCAACTGCATACCGTAAAGTATTGCGGTTAACGTGCGAGAAATATGAAGAACTTTTGAAAAAGGTGCATCCGCTTATGCAGAAAAAAGACAGTTTAATGTCGCTTGACGCGAGCGGTAAAAGTTGGACATGTTCAACTTTGCCATAGCGACTAATAGACGCGCTGCGTCTTCCAAATTTTAGACGCTAGTGAATAAAAATCGAGCGTCTAGAAGAAGTTTCTCACCAGCGAATTTGCTGGCGACTTAAGAAGCTTGCTGGAAACGAGTAACAGCAGCATCGTGTAAATCACCCTTAACCGAATAACGCTCCGAATGGCGAATATGCGTAACGCGCGCGCGTCAGTACGAAGATGGGAAGTTAAATAATTGATTACCGCGCGGCCCCCGCGCGCGCCCCCGGCTTGCGCACTTCCCCGAGCGTCGGCTTTTCGTTAACTGCGGCGGACGTTAATGCGATATATGTAGTTTGAGCGCGTTTCGCTGCCGTCGCTTATCCGTTTTGCTGACATACGCGTGGCCGTACGTGCGTGCGCTCGTCGAATTCTACGAGGACTCCGAGCCGCCCGAGGGTTCGCGATGAGAAATCGTCGCTCGGCGAAGACCGATCGCGTAATCGGCCGCTTGAGTCGCAAACACATCAAGTGAAAAATTCCATGAACTCGGCAAAATCGCGCGGGGGATCCGGCATCAGTATGCGTGCTCTCTCGTGTCGCGGAGGGGGGAACTATAGCGATCAGCTGGCTCCCGCGGCAGTCGTTTTTTCCCTCTTTCATCCGTTCTCGGCTTCCTTTTTTCCAAGTTGACCTAACCGAAGTTACTTTAATTAAACTGAAAGTTCTTTGAAGTGCGCGAAGTTGCGAGAACGCGTGAAAATTTCCGGCCCGCTCGAGACGAGGAGCGCAGGGAAGAAATTTAGAGTAGGTATATACGGATTATATATACATAGAGGATTTCGTTGCATCTCAAATTTCTCTCTCTCTCTCTCTCTCTCTTTCTCTCTCTTTCTCTCTCTCTCTCTCTCTCTCTCTCTCTTTCTCTCTCTCTCTCTCCGTGTCTCTCTTGCATAGCTTGCGCGGATGCCGGGACAAGTATGCCGGTATTATGAACGCGCGGAATCTCCCCTTTCGTTCTGATTTTCTACGTGATAGCTCGCGACGTAGAATTCTCCCCCTCTTGAGAGGGTCAACTCTGTTGGCGAGCGAACCGAGATATCAATTTATCAGTTTGATCGTTTGCCATGTGAACGTACGAGTACTACTTACGGAGCGTTGTTAGGGTCATTGTAGAATCGCCAACAAAGCTTCACGTTTGAACGAACATCGAACATCCTGGCGTTGCAAGGTGAGCTTGATGTTTCCCCGGCTGGTTTTCTTCCGTTAGCACGTTGCCGTTAGCCCGCAGGGTTGACCTAATTATAATTGCAATTAGCTCACCGAACAAAGGAACGTGTGTGGAAATTTTGGATTATACATTAGCGCTGTCATTGTTTCAGTTTTAACCCTCCCTATACCCATCGAACTTCGTCGGACCATATTTTAGTTCTTCCGGGCTTCTCTTTTCAGCGGTTCCAACCGCAATATTTGCAGCGGTTAACAGCTTAATTGACATTTTATTGATTCCTATATTGGTATTTTATTGATATTTTTTATTGACATTTTATTCTTTCTTAAGCAGAATTGACGCTTCATTTTAACTTAGAGAGAAAGAAAGGAAAGGAAACTTATTGATTTTTTTCTGTCAAAATAAAATACATTGATTTCTTTATTTAATAAAGTAATCTTCATTTAATCAAGACTACGATGATATATCAAGAGAGAGAAAATGTTTAAAGTCAATTTTACAAATCAATTTTTAATTCGTTAACTACACTACACTCGTTATAAACATTACCACAAAAATGTGTTAGTGAAATATCGAAGTATCGAAGTACATTACGCGATACGAACAACCGAATTTGGACGGATCGACTGGAAAGATACGACGGGTCGCTCGCGCCGCGAGTCGTTAAAACGCTGGCTCAATGTCCATGACGTTCATCAATCTCCTTCTTCCTTCCTTTCACAGCGGTAATTACCCTTCCGAAAGAATCGCGCCGAGGACGCTCCGCGGACGTGTCCGCGTCGCTCCGTTTTCCGCAGCAATAAAAATGCCTGCGGCTTCGGCCAGGGGTTGCAGGAACAGGTGCGGTGGTGGTTCGCGCCGAGGAGGCCTTGATCGTCATGCTCGTGTTGGTGCTGTGGGTGGCCGCCATCGCTTTGTTCTTTAACCGGTGGGGCAAGATCCGCATGCTCGAGCCGTACCAGCCGAAATTTCAGCAGCAACACCGGCAGCAGAGCTGCAGCCTGGTCGATCCGAATCCGCTCCAGGTAAGCCCCGGCTCGCCGCGACTCGCGTTCGCATTTCGCCCCTGCGACTACTCGTCGTAATTGATTAACGCGCATAATGCCCGCGGCTGTGTCGCGTACACATACACACACACACACACACCGCGGAGGAATGCGGTGTATCGTCGGATTAGCATAATCCGTGTGATTTGTGCGGACCCGCGCGCGCGCGGGAGGAACCGGAGGTGGACGATCGCGTGATATCGTGTTGTTTCGAATTCCGAGCGAGATTCCCACGCAGAACGCAATCCGCGGCCGATCGTATCGCGGATCGATCGTGCGAGCGAATCGTGGTAGTTTCGTCTTTCGACTAGTAAATATGCATATATAACGAGCACGCGACGCTCGGGATCGAGGAAGCGGAACAAACGCGCGTTTGTTCGTTTCACGAATTAGTGCGCGCATTTCGTTTCTCGCGTCGGCGATCCCCCGCCGATGTATTAATGTCGCGGTACGTTCGTAATTGAATTGGACCTCGCCAACTTCCCATCCCTTGTTCTTCCCCCGCCTCCTGGGCGCAATCACAGCTACCGGAGGATTTGATGCGGATATGAATCTTGCAATTAGCACGATGGGGATTAAATTTCCGAATATATATAATACATATGGCGATTATACGGAATATATATGCGCATGCGGCAGCGCGTGCGCCGAGATTGTTCACTTGCTGATTATTTGCCGTATAATTACTGAAATAACGGCGAGCGTTAGCACGTTGCGTACCGCCGCCGAGAGAGGCACGTCACCGCTCGGCACGTTAAACCAACAAACAGTCGGCCGACCGACTGATCGACCGTCCGTTGGAGGAGGAGGAGATTCGCAAGCTCCAGAGAGACTGTAATAAGCATCACAAGCCCGGCAGAGGTACACACACACACACACACACACATACCTGAAATGCTCTCATACTTTACACAGAGTGTCCGACTATAACGTATACAACCCTCGGCTGCATGTAGGTGAAACCAAACTAAAACCGAGGAGCTCTTCATTCCATTTCGCGAACAACCAAGTGAAATTTCGAGTCATTAGTGGAAGAAGATTGCTGAATCTCGTGGCGAATGGATGGACGTGTGCTTCTCGACTAGAAATTTATCCCATGGTTCCGATCAGGTTAACCTCATACGGACATCAGGTCCCAAAAAGGTAATACTATCGGGTCCTAGTAAGTCATGTAACGCAGCGTGAATATCAGGACCTTAGTAAGGATTCATAGTCAGGTCCTTATTAAGTTACCTTATGGAATCCTTATTACGTTTTTTCTTTTCTTCAAATTATGGCTCCTGATTACTCGCCACGGCTATATTGGATGATGACATTAGAAATAAGAAATGACACACTGAGAATTCTTTCATGTCATTTCCAAATAAAAAGATATTTGCATAAAATAATATTTTAGATCGCTCGAGCATACTTGTAAAATGTTTCGGAAAAGAAACATCAAATGAATATCATAAGATCATAAAGTATCACAAGGTGACAAGACATAAGGTAGTGTTAAAGAGAAAAGTTACATGTCACGTTAATTTTACAACTATTTATTGACTGCTAAAAGAAGGATAGTTTCTATAGCATTTTACAAATATATTCAAGTGATCTAAAGTGTTTTTTCAATGCAAACATCTTTATATTTGGAAATGACATCCAAAAATTGTTTTGTTAAAACTTGATAATGCAAATCATATCAAGTACAATGGATAAGATCCCGACAAGGACCTGATTCATTGAACCATATCATATACTAGATTGGTACATTAAGATCCTAATGTGGATCCCTAATGTGTCCCAATCATTATAACCTTATAAAGGTCTTTCTTACTCATTTGTCGTTAGGACATTACAAGGAGTGACTTACTTAGGATTACCTTTCATTCACTTTATTAGATCCTTATCAATGTTAGGTGATGAATGTTAGGACCTGATCAAAATTTCTAGTCGGGCTGTAGATTAGGTGAAACTCCACGGGAAAGGACGTTACTGCGGCCTTCGCTCGCCGCTGATAAGCGAACGGCGAATATCGCGCATCGATCGATCTTCTTTAATTAATAACCCGAAATGTTACTCGCAATGGTTGCTCGCAAAATCGTGGGGTATTTTCTCGACCAGTGCTCGACCGATCTATCAGTGCACGTGACAGTTGTATACATTACCGTCGGACACCCTGTATATAGAATGTTCCGTGTCCGGCGAATGTAAACCGCGGGCGGATATCGGAAGAAATAACGCAACTGTGGGACTTTTAATAGCTCCCTGCGAAAGGAATACCTCGCGATCGATCGATCGTCCGTTCGTAAGATCGCAGCCGACGGACGTGGTCTTAACTCGACTGAGGTTGCCTCGCGCACTCATCACGTCGACCGCGTGTAAACAAGCCAGGAGCCTACGAGCGCTTTAAAAATTTATCTTCTGTACGCGCGAGAGGCGAGTCACGTACGCGATAAGATCCTCGCTTGGCTCCTCCGGCTTCGCTTGTAAGCGCCAGAAATTCACTCGTATTCATCGCGACCTTGCGATGATCCTGCTGCGCCGCTGTTGCTCAGGCGACCGTGCTATTTTCCCGAATCCAATGCATATTCAGTAAGTCAAATCTGTCGATACTGCCCATTCATGTTGTTCCGGACACGCGATCGCGAGTGCGCGCTCTCCGGCAGTTCTCAAATCTCGTCGTTCCAGCTAACCGCCAAATGCACTCGCACGGGCTCGTTCATTATTTATGGCGGTAAGCGCGAGATACAAGCGGAGATTTAGAGCGGCGCGTTTGTTACGATTGTGCGGCGCGTGAACGCGCGCTGGCCTCGCTCGTATGACTGCAGATATTTCATGATTCGGCCGTACAAAAGGCAGACAAACATGGAGCGATTTATCAGCGAAAGCATCCGGGAATTACGCGATCTTTTGCCCGCGATCGATCGCGCCGCTAGTTAACGGCATAACGGACGCGCTCAGCGGCATGTGAACGTGTTCCCAGTCGCTTTTACGAACCGGCGACCGCATTCCGCGGGAACACGAGCGCGACGAGTATCTCCGCGCGAGCGAGATACGCCGGTGGCGGGAAAGCGCGTAAAATAAAGTTTCGCTCCGCGAATCGAGTCACTCTGAGGCCGCGCGGGAATCGCATTCGCCAAATTTCTAGCTCGGGAAATCTAGTCTATCTAGTCGGATCTAGTCGGGCGCCGAGAAAGAGAGAAAGAGAGATATATATATATATATACTTTTTGTATTTTATTTTAAAATACGATTATTATACATTGAGTCGGCGGGCTGGACTTTGTGTCACTCGACACGCAGCGCTGGGAAAATTCGATGAATGAACAATGCGCCGCGTCTGGAATCGGCTTTTTGCGCGCAGGGCGCGGCGAGTATCGCGCGGTGTCAGTCATACACACACGCATGCACACACGCGTTGGATTTAACAGCACAAAGGAATACAAATCACGATGCGAATGGGAAGCGTCCGATGAAATGGGCGAAATTGGCGGGACTCGCGCGATGGCAGATCGCGTTTCGTCGCGCGTGACCTGTCGAATGAGTCGTCGTTCATTTTGCTCTCGCGAAAATTTTTTTCCGATGGAACACGTGTAACGTACACGGATACCCGTGCGGTGCACCGACGTCGATATCATTTGTCCTACTAATTAAGCACTATCAAATATTATAAAAAACAACGGGAAGAATAACCGGGTTTTGTTATAGAACGGGATGCTAAAAGATATATTAAATGTTTGTGCACTTTTTTGCCCTTTTTCGCGTCCGACACATGTTACCAAGCGTGGCATGGGAGGGACAGAAGCAGGAGGGGAGGGGCGTGCACGTGCACTTGATCGTGATACTCCGGATACGGATACGCTCTCGCGACGCCGCCGGCCTGCGAGCAATTATTTTCAGATAGAAATCGCCGTTCGCCAATATGTATTTCTACGTCGATGGTGATTCAATCGCGGAAACGTTCGATTTTCGCGGATTGCATCGCGAAACCACCGTATCAAACACACGATCCCGACTTCGATTCCGTTCGCATCTCCGCGCATCCCTTAAAATTAACGCGGTTCGCTGCGATGGGGCTCTATGTGAAATCGGAGATGATAAATTCTCTCTCTCTCTCTCTCTCTCTCTCTCTTTCTGGATAGTTTAAAAGATTGAGCAACTAATGATTCGTTGAGTGTGTTTTGCCATTTAAATTGCCACCGTTATAATTATGGAATCCTTTAAATCTTTTTAATTAATCTACAACTATGTGCTATAATTTCGAATTAAGAAAGTTAAAATATTCGTATCGTCAGCAAGTTGGCAGTGAATTTAATTAAATTTATAGCTTATAAAACTCATCTAATTATTGTAAACCTGCTCATTCAAGTAACTGTTCATATTTTACTTGCATGTTATGTTGGACAGAAAAGAGAAAAGAAAATATGTAATTTAACGTATTTACTCTTATGCTCTTACATTTATATACATATATATAATTAAATAATATATATATATAATTTTCTTTAACGTTCTTGAAAGACCTCTCTTAAGATAGAAATAAACACTTTTCTCTCTCTCTCTCTCTCTCTCTCTCTCTCTCTCTCTCTCTCTCTCTCTGTCTCTCTTTTTCTCTTTCTCCCTTTTTCTCTCTTTCTCTCTCTCTATCTCCCTTGAAGCTACTCTTATTGTTTGATATTTACAAATGATTGTACCGAAATCAATATTTCAACGGACATCACTTCATCAAACAATGAAATCAGATCGCAGAGACCCACTCGAAATTCTCGATAAAATAAATATTGGTTTCGACCAGCGTGCCTAATAACACAGCGGAGACATTAATTAGTCGCGCTGACGTAATGCATCGCGGAAAATCTAAAAGGACTAAGACATCACTTCGCTCGCTCTCTCGCTCGCTCGCTCGCAGGTCACCACTTGGCCCGACCGGTTGTTTCCTAATGTAACTACGTAGACGGATAGTTGGCGCGAGACACTTGGCGTGATTCGATCGAACCGCGCGCTGTTCGCAAACTATCGTCGCGAGTGTTCTCCATTAACGATAACTCTCGACCTGTGATGTAGTTACAAGGGGTCACGGCCCCGAGCGAGACGACGCGATCGTCGGGGATCCTCCCTGGGACCTTTCGCGGGTAGCTTTCACTTTAAGCGCGAGGATCCGGCAAATCCGCGAGGCGAGTCCCACAGGAAAGCCTCGAGGACGCCGGATTCAATATTCTCAAAGGGAAATTAATCGCTCATTTGCAATCGGCCGCCATGAGCGTTTGCCATTGTTTTCCTAAATCGTCCGGTCAGTGTGCTCGCGGCGAGCTTCCAAAGGATTACAGGCAATTCCTGACCTCGGTTGGAGTCTTGAGAGACGACCCGCGTTGCGGAACTGCGCACAGAGAGAGAGAGAGAGAGAGAGAGAGAGAGAGGGGGGAGGACTTGCATATTAATACTTTGCCGAGGATCTCTATCATGCATATTCCAAGCAGCGCAAACGATGATCGAGTGAACCGCGGCGCGGGTTGGACGTGAGAATTCACAGATCTACGATTTGCGAAATTCGACGGCTGCGAGTCCTCTCGCTTAATTTTACTTTCTAATTCACGGACTCGGATTTTCGGTGGAACAATGTGGTCGCTCGTTTATTTATCTTTTACTATTTACTTTTTACCTAAGCGAGAGTTTTCAGTTCTCGACGTAATGTTATATCACGCGCGCACACCGATAGAGCGCACCTTAAATATTATATAATTTCTATGCAAAATATTTTGTTAGGCATCTCACGACTTTAAAGTTATTTTACTCCCGAACAAATATATGGGATTGCTTTCGAAAGATTGCTTCAATTTCTAAACGTGCGAGGATGTATATTAACACACGGTGCGTTATGTTTATCTTCTGCACAATAAAAGTATTTTGTGAGACATCACTCGTGAGATATGGATCGTAAACGCCGCGGAGTAAGTAGTCGAAGACGCTTTGTGTCATTTCTGCGCCCGTCTGGCCGCGCACGTCTGAATCTACTAATAGTGCTGCGTCCGCAACTCGTATTCTTCATAAATACGATATCAGCAAATAATTTTATCACGGCTGAATTTCGCGTAAAATATTCCTCATCTTGTACTCTTACAAAAAAAGTTCAATTATTGTTGAAATAACAATGGAAGACGAACGGGTACGCTGAATCTAAATGCGTTGTGTTTTAAAATACACCAAATCATAAAATTCCATTTTCTCAGATATCGCACAGTTCTCACAGTACTTATTAACAATATTAAATAGCTGTGTCAAATCAGCGCTTCAAATGATTATTTATGTCTCTTACATCTTTAGACAGACGTATTCAGATTTCGTCAAAAGTGGCGAAGGATATTTCCCTCTTCCTCGTAACTTTCCGAATAACTTTCAACTACCTGGATTTTAGTATCCACTTACAGATTTAACCCCTCGTTGATGATAATATATTACGTCGAGGGCTTTAATATATGTATAAAGTTATATTAATGGTTGCGACACTTAATAGTTGCAGATGACAAGCGATATTACATCGGCTATTCGAGGCAATGTCTGTATAATGCAGAGCTATGTTAATTTGCGTATGCTCGCACACGGAACATGCATTCCATCATTACCAAGCGGTGCGCGCTTCATACAGTTATACATTGTTCTAGCAAAGTGTTAACGTAGTATTTGCATAGCGCATATTACATGAGCTTTCGTCTATGGGAAATATGCCGTCTCGGGGTATTGCCCGGTGATTCGCGTTCTTCGGCATCGTACGATTCGATGCTGCGGCGTTAAGCGATATATATCGTTGTACCGCGTGGTTCTCGCGATTGATGAGGAAGCTGCAAGGAAAATATGCTGTCGGCTCGCTCGCGATTTTCCGATTTCTCGCAGTCGAGCGAGTCAATTTCGCGCAAGCGCCTTCCTATCGAATTGCTCCGGCGTGTTGTGCTAAAGTAAAAGGAAAAGAGGAAGAGGATGAAAATGGAATAGAGCTCGCTGATCGTTGATCATACACACACCAGTCGAAGGTAATTCTAAGCAATTCGTTTCGAAAAACGGTGCGAAAAAATGACAAGCTAATGATTAAAAGCTGGAATACCAGAGAGTATGATTATAAATATTATCGAAAAATCATCGACATTATTATCCTCCCTTAAAAAAAATCCTTAAAAAAACTAAAACCCTTCAAAAAAATTTCCTTACCGTCCGCGCGACTCTTATTGGCCAAAAATCATTTTTTAATGCGACTGATTATCCAGAAAAATGAAACACGCACGCACATAGAGAAGTACATTCGGTCCTCCTCGATTCCCGATCCGTCGGGCGCAAAGAGACCGAATTACGCACAGCGACAATGATCGTTCTCTCGTACCGCTGACGTCGTTTCCTTCGACGAGACATATTCGCCGTGAAGAACGAAACAAGTCACGAAAATCACGAACGAGCTTAATGACGACGAGTCACTTGTCGAGTCACAGATAAATTGGCGAAGATATTTAACGGGTCCCGGATGTGTGTGCTGTTCCACTCACGATCGGACGGTTTCGCCGCTACACTCGCCGAACATTCCCCAATAATTAGGATCGTGGGAATTCGCCGCGAGTATCCAGTCGTATAACTCGGGCGGTTGAGTAATTAGTTCCGCTCCTCGAACCGTTCCGCTATGGACCACGCGGAAAAAGAGAGATCGCAGCCTGCTGATCGATCGCGAAAGTACGGAGGCGAGGCTCGCACGGGATGCCCTTTGCGTTTGTAATTTTACTTCTGATCGTATCAATCAACGCAATTTGCTTCGTTGCTTCTACAAGCTTCACCCTATATTACCTTCACGATGCAAGATTGCGAGAGAGAGAGAGGGAGGGAGAGGGAGAGAGAGAGAGAGAGAGAGAGAGAGAGAGAGAGAGAGAGAGAGAGAGAGAGAGAGAGAGAGAGAGAGAGTAAGAGAGAGGCAAGGGGAGGGAGAAAGAGACCTTAAATTGAGAGGAGCATCCCGGAGCATCTTGCCTTTCCGTCCGCTTTTGCATAATGCATGTAAACGCAGCATCATCTTTACTCTTGCAAGGAAACCGGTGGAGTCCCGCTCACAGTAATCTCGGGAGATGCAGCGCCCGTCGCTTCTTATAGAACGCACCGCGCGATATCACCTCACTCGGTGTCCGGAATAACATACTCGCGATTCACAATGAACGTTGCATAGCGACAGTTACCGGATGCACGCTCGTTGGTGCAACGCTTCGACGAGCTACGAAGTAGCACGTCGGACGACGTGAAGCTTTAAGCGTCTCCTATTTGCGTTTCTCGGGAGGAATCTCGTAAAGCAATCTCCACCCACGCCGCCTGATATAATAGAATTCAATAGAATAACATAGCCTATTTCGCTTCTGCGATTTCGGTCTGCCACAAAGCGGAAGCATTGATCGTGTCAGCTTTGCGCGCGCGCGTACACAGTTCCTTCATTCCGAAGCAATATTGTTATCCGAGGTGGTCGTGCGCACGCTTGATAAAACAAATTCCGTTCGTTATCGCGACAATAAAACGTCGTGTTCATTAAACGGTCCTGCGGTGTTTAGAAAGTTGTGTCAACGTGTCCGACGTAATCTTGCGAGCGAGCGAGCGCTCGTTTCCGACCCGGTCACGTTCGCCTGACACATTTCCGCGGAGACAACACACTCCGTTACACAGCTCATCGTTACAGCCCCGGGGTCTAAGTATCTCCATGGGAATACCATCATGGCCGGTGCAGCCGTGATTCATTGACTATGGATGTGTATCGCTTGAAAGAGAAAGAGAGACGCATACCGCGAGCTCGCTCCGCCCTTGGTATTTCGCTTACAGTACAACGAAGAAGGATGCGACTATTGTAGCACGCTGAAATACTCAATTAATCCGAGCAGAGCATTCGCGACGTCTAGATGTATCTTGAATTGCGATATGAATTGTTGAGGAAATATCTAGAAGTTATATAGAAATTCGTTAACTCGGAGGGTTCTAATCATCGCACGCGACAAAACGGCCGAAGATATTCCGTATAAATTATTTCAGGTGATCTCGGACAATCTCGACAATGTTCCTCTTGAAATTGTAATAAGAGGTACAACGAGAGCTATGAGTTGAAGGGGGAATCACATGCGAAAGGCCGTTTTCAAAGCTATTTTTACGAATTTTTTTAACAGAAACGATAAAATCAATGGACTTGAAATTTCCACAGTGTATTCATGTTCAAAGTGTAAAATAAATTTTATTGAATTGCAAGAACCAATCCAACTTGTAATTTTAGATAAAAATGCAGTCATCCGTTTGCTCTATGTTTGTTGCCGATAATTCCGGGCCTCTCATTTCTCTAAGATCAAAAAATGAGAAAGATTTTTAAAATATACCATTATAGCCCGTACCAAAATGAAAGCAATGAAGCAGAGTTTGGAAAAATAATGGCTGTAAAAAGAATATCGAAAATGAAACATTTTTCAACTTGTAATTATGTCTGAAAAAATGAATAAAATATAATATAACTGTGTTCGAGGGCGAAAATTACATACCTATTATACATTGTGTAAAAATGTCTAGTTATTCGGTTCAATAGTGTTTGTGTAATCGTGTCGACAGTTTAAAAAAATGGTGTTTTCATATAAACGCATTTAAAGTTTCATGTGTACTTTCCATACAGATAGTAACAAATTTATTTTATATTGATACTTTTGAACGCGTTTAAAATTAAGTGGACATATATTTATATGAATATTTGTTAATGAACAAAATTTTTCTACTCTTCACATGTTGTATAAATATATCTAAAATTTTCATTCTTGCACATTTATTCAGTTCATCGGAAAATATTGTCAAAAACAAGCACGGTTTTCCAGCAATCTGACCCTGCAGTCCCCTTAAGGGAGAAAAAAGCACCGGGCAATACAATGAAAAATATTGTCTGCACGTATAAAAATATAATAAATTTTCGATTCCCAACGTTGATGAGCGTTGGTGCCCCGCTCCAATGAGACTCTCATGAGACTCCTCGCTGCTGTGCTGTATTTTTTAACGAAACGATACACACGGTCGAGCCGTGCAAACTGCAGTAGCAGCCGCCACGTTCGGTAATTTCACGTCGGATTGCAACATGTTGCGACCTTCTCGCACTTTTCGATCTAACATGCCCAGCTAGCCAGCCAGCCAGCCAGCGAGACGCACAATGCGCGTCGTCGCTCGCGATAAACGGACGTCCGGAGCGGCCGTTCAGCCTCTGACGAATAACGTAACACGTTGTGAACGACGTTTGTGACACAGATCGTACGGGCCGACCGGCAGGATTTGTCGTCAGAGCGGATCTCTTGTTCGCAGCACCGGAGCTACTCGAAATTCAACATCCACTGCCTGGAGCACCAAACGCTGCACCAGACGAGCCCTGGTTCGGCGGCATTCGGCGGCCCGATCGCGCGGCTGAGGCAGAACAGCGTGTTCGTCGGCTCGAGCGCGTCGCTGCTACCGCTCGGCCGGGAGACGCCGCGGCGCGCCAAGAGCGCGTTCGACCTGCAGTCGTTGGTGTTGATGGAGGGCGTCGTCGCGCGATCCGGTAACAACCGCGGTAACGACAACGACGACGACGACGACGACGACGACGACGACGATAACGACGGCGACATCGTCTGTAATAACGATGACGACGACGGGGAAGAGCGCGACGGCGACACCCTGAGGACCCTGCGCTCCATCGGCGAGACGTTGTCGCAGCAGCAACCGTCGCGGCTACCGATGCTGCAGCAACGCGAACGCCGGCCGAGCGTCTACCAGTTTGACCGGATGGACGTGTTGGCCAGGCCGACGCTGCAACGCGAACGCGGCATGAGCATCTGCCACTTTGACCGAACGGATGTATTGGCGCGGCCGACGTTGCTGCAGCAACGTGACCGCGGCATGAGCATCTGCCAGTTCGACCGGACGGACGTGTTGGCGCGGCCGATGTTGCTGCAGCAACGTGATCGCGGCATGAGCATCTGCCAGTTCGACCGGACGGACGTGCTGGCGAGACCGATGTCGTTGCAGCAACGTGACCGCGGCAACAGCGTCTGCCACTTCGACCGGATGGACGTGTTGGCGAGGCCCACGCTTTTGCCGTCCGGGAAATCGCTGCTGCGCGAGAGACGAGTCAGCGTGTGCAACTTCTTGGAGCGGAACCACGACGAGACCGCTGGGGGCAGCAGGGGGCTACAGCGCGACCGGCGGCTGAGCGTCAGCAACGTCGACAAGATGGAGATCTCGGACAGGTCCTCGTTGTCGTCCAGGGACTTCCGCGGCAGCGTCAGCAACGTGGTGGATCGGCAGGACAGCCAAGGACCGAGACTCGCCCGCGACAGGAATAACGGCTCGTCCACCTACCACTTCGACCGTCCGTCCTGCAGCAAAACGCCTGACGTCGTGCTAGGCTACAAGGCGACGTGCGTGTAATCGCGCGGGAAAGCAAGTCTGACGGCTCCGCTCCTGCGTTTACCGTCAGTGAAATCCGCGGCGCTGACGAGCGCCGCGCGCGTTCCGACCAGATTCTTGTCGCCGGTATCCCCGTCGGCCTTAAACCGGTTCACACAAGCCGAAGCGCGGCTATGTGATGGATGGACCCGCGTCTGTCTGGGAGCTCAAAGGCGTCCCTTCTGCTTTCCTCCATTTCCTCCGCCGACGCGATATGTTTTGTGCGCGCGCGAAATTAAGCGCGCCGGCTAATTTCCTTAAAGCGCGTGCTCCATCATGGACTTGTACGCATCGACTTGATTGCAGAAGACGAGATCTCGAGGGAAGCTGTACTCTCCCCTGCCGCTGTCCGTGGGCACTTGATCTTCGTCTAGATCGTGCTTGTCTAGTCACTTAGCTACAATAAGAGTCAAGCAGACAGAGAGAGATCGAATGCCTGCGTTAATAGGACAGCTTTGTTTGAGCAGCTTCCTGCGGAGCGCTCGGAGTATTTCTACCGCGTAGACATTTCTCAGCATTTTTCCAGGTACGACGCAGATTAGAATTTTCAATTCTTTTTTCAAAATCGGTTATCGCGTTGCGAGATACTAACCGATACCATTTTTTTCTGAACATGACTTTTCTGCCTCAAAATGAAAAATATAGAAACTTGTCTTTTTTCAGCTTAACTTCGGGTTTAAATTTCGATATATTTTCATGATGTCGAATAGAAGATGAAATATTTCCACCGGCAATATTTTATTCAAAATCAACAATAAAAATAAAAAAAAAGGATAACATTCTAATGCAAAACGGAGAAAAAAAGAGATTGGAAAAACTTGGAGTTTCCCGCTGAAAATCACATACGGAGAAAATTCTTTTGAAAAATATCAATACATATATTAATTCTCCGGAATTACCATACTAACTTGTCGAGTTAAAATATCCTCAAATTATTTGCGTTTGAAGTTGTCTTAACGTGGTACAAGTTGCCATATCAACAAGCAAAGTTACGCGAGCGAACCATCAATTAATTGTCGTAATTAGTTACGCGGTATAGCACAGCACGGTATAAAAATGTCCTTCGTTTTGAGATATATTTCGTTTGGGAACGTTTTGGGAAGCACTTCTAACCTGAATCTACACAAGTTTCGGAAAATTAGGTCAGATTCCGATTAAGAATCCTAGGAAATTTTCAAGATGGAATGTACACGAGTCTATGCGGGCCGCACGGAGATCGGTCGGCAAGACCGATGCTGAGATATTCAACGAAAACGGCGAACCGCTCACTTCCGCCGGGATTTGCTTGCATACTTTCGACAGAAGGGATATTGTTTCCTTGTTCGTTCCCTCTTTCCATTTTTATTTTTTTCTCTCCCATTTCGCTGTCCGCGTTTCGTTTAGCCACAAAATAAACGTAGTAGCGAAACTACCGCGCGTCGATTCGAACAACTCTGCCGTCTCATGAATGATACATGACGGACGTTTCGATCAAATCACCGGGGAACCTGCCGTTCGTTACTCGACAATTCGTTAACGGTGTATTCGAGAGTTTTAAGCTGAACGGCGAGGGAACCGCGGGGGAAAATGGAGGAGACGCGCGCGCGCGGCGCGAATGCAGTCGTACGCCGATTTCCACGGTGAACGAGCGGAGCGGAGATGACGATCGCGCGAAATTGTAAACCGGGTTGTCTCTCGCGTACTTCTTTCTTTTTCTCAACTCTCTTGAAGCGCCTCCCGACGGCCCGAGATCCCTAATTACTGTCTTCGAAAATCGCGGACTCACGAGCGAGCGCGCTCGGTATGATGACATCGGTTCTACCGGGGAGAGAAACCAAAAGCTTTAAAGAACCGATCGACCAATTGATTCCCTCTCTTCGTCCCGTTCTCTTTCCCTCACTTTTTCTCCATCTTTACACTCGTAGATGTAATTATAAGTGGAGGTCTTCACTCCGTGTCTCTCTCTTTCTCCCTTTGTCTTTCTTACACTATTACTCCTTTTCGTCCTCGCGAGACGCAAGCTGTCGTAGGAGCGAGCCGTAGAAATTAGTCTATTCTTCGGAGACGAGGTCCCGTGTAGCACCTCCTCCGACTCGTAGACGTACGCACGGGCTCTCGCGAATTGTCTGCACGCGCGAAAAAGCGCGCGCAAGCCGGCGGGGCGCTTGCGCGCGCTTCGTCGTCGGCGCGGCCGAGATCGCTCGATCCCGCAGAACTCGTGAAATCGCTATCGAGCATCCGAGCGGACATCCACGCACGACGAAAGAACGACACATGCTCAGGGATTATTTCAAAGGAGAAACCAGAGGAGATAACGAAAAAGAAACAAACGTCTTCACTCCTCCTCTCCCCGCACATCGGAAACAATCAGCCTCCGCGCTTGTTGCGGAGCTATCGGGACGCGCGTCCGCTTTTCCGCACATAATCGAATGCCGTTCGCCAGGCCCCGTTATTTTGGCGAACGTTCAATTGGCTTGATTTCTCGATTAATCGCGCGCATCGACCGATTTGCATTAATTAATACACGTGCTCATTTGCAGCCGCGCGGCGAGCGCCGCATCGCGAACGGCGAAAGACTGCATCGTCACGTACACCAAACTTCATAAATGCACTCCTGTTCCCTGAATGAAGAAGATATTCAATTGTCAAAAGGAACGATCATTCAGTATACTTCTTTTTTTCTTCTTTTTTTCTCAGGTAATGTTAATCTTCAGTAAAAAAATATTTGCTTGATAACAATTTTGAGCTGTACTCACCAAATCAAATTTTAGAAACATTCGTCATCATGTACTCGAAGGAAGACTTTATTTTTTTTTTTCAAGGATGTTATAAACTTTATATAAAAGAAAGAAGAAACCAGATTTTGGCTTTAATTTAATATTCTTCGTTGAAGTACTAAACTTACTAAGATTCAGAATGTATCTTGGGTAAATCTGATGCTTATGGTGAACTTGTAACAGATTTTCAGACATACAACCTTATGAAATATTTGAAATAAGCAATATCGCATTCCAATGCAGTGTGTATTTTTCTGTGTGTGGCCTAGTAACATTTTCTGTCAGGAGCATGTCTAAA
The DNA here is from genome assembly GCF_003227715.2 of Harpegnathos saltator. Classification (NCBI taxonomy): domain Eukaryota; kingdom Metazoa; phylum Arthropoda; class Insecta; order Hymenoptera; family Formicidae; genus Harpegnathos; species Harpegnathos saltator. The sequence continues at coordinate 1,464,811 of NW_020229999.1, read as the reverse complement.
TACTTACGAGTCATAATTGTTGATTATATATTCAATAATTGATAAATAATTGATACATCAACAATCATGATGTATGAATATTTAGATATGATATGTCTGAGCGAAAATGTCAAATGTCATCATGCTAGGGGAACAGGATTGCATTTGTAACATGAAGTTTGCTACAAAAGCGGACTTCGAAATCGCGTCCCTCTCGGTTTCGAAAATGAAAAGAGAAAGGAATGACATCACGAAGTTCTCTCCTCGCAGTGTAACGCAAGATTATCGTAAAGTACAAAAGACGCTCGATGAACCATTACTATTCTAAAACCATCGTACGCAATAGAAATGTAATATTATATCATCGCCGTCATATCTTCACAAAGATATAATATATCCGTTTTACGATATAACGAAATGACATATTTTGAATAATCGATAGTTTTACTACATGGCGCATGCACACACATACACACGCGCGTTGTGTATGTGACTATGCACATTCGTACGTGCGTAAACTGATATGTCACACAGATATTTTCAGAGAGCCTACATATTTTTATCTATCGAGGTGTAAGAGAGAAATTAAACTTTTAACGAAATTATTCATAGACTTAGTTCCCTCAACATTGAGCGATATATGTAGCGTGCGCGTTCGATACTGGAGTGTTTCTAGAGGGTGATTAATAGTCGCATGAGTATTCGTAGCGTAAAAATGAAGGAAATTATCTCACCCAGCCGACATTATATTTCTCCCCCTCTCTGTCTCTCTCCTCTCTGTTTCTCTTTGTTGTCAGAGTCTTACTAAAAGAAAATTTGATGAGTAGAGAGAGATATATAATCGGGACTCAATGTCTGCTTAATTCATTCAAGATCACCCGACGCGATCATCTGTATGAAAATTACAACGAGATTATTGCATATGTATATTAGCAGATAAGATGTTTGAAATGTTTAATTTCGCGGGAGAAATTGGATCTCTGATGAGATGAGAAAATTATCATAATAATTCTGGCGTGCATTTACGCAAAATGCGAAAACGTGAATTATCGGCGACTGTTGTCACTTTCTTCTTGTCACTTTCTTCTGTTCTTGTCTCGACATGATCGCACGGCTATAATCGAAAAGCATAGCCCAATAACATACTGACAAGGAGATGACGCAATCTGTTTCATCGATTTCAACACGAGTCATAGCGCACTCGATAGCTATGATGCCGTGTATAAACGTCCTAACATAATATGCGTGAATGCGTCTTTGTTTACGAATAATTTACAGTTAAAGTTTGGCTCGCGGAGCCGTGCCTGCCACACATAGGGCGCAAGTTACGACACTCTTTCACGAAGCGGCGTGGCTGATTGTGAGCAGACAGAGGCTCCCGCGCCGCGAACACTTTTGCGCCAACGACGGCGTTCGAGTCCCGCCGACGACGGGTTCGTTTTTTTTTCGTATCTAACGACATGTAATAAATATTTTTATATTGTTCTTATGTATAATTCCTTTTTTTGTTTCTATGCTATTAATCAAGGCTAATTAGGAGAGTCAGGTCTTTCAAATATGAACACAACTTTTTTATTAATTACAATAAAATGTTTTTGTCCGTATCAAAACACACACACACACACACACATAAGACAAATATAAGGCACATAAATGAAAGTTACGTATTATAAAATGTGGTCATGCAGTCGCAACTCTGCGGATGGAATGCCGTATAAAAGCATGTAAAACATAATAGTTTTTTGCACCAACTGCACGTAACGAACGCATAATTTTTTGCACAAATACACTTTTGACTATGTATAGTTGGTGGAAAACATATTTGATTGACATTGTAAAATACCTCGCGACTGTCAACAAGACTGGACGCATACTACGCATATTGGAGCATAAAATTGAAAACTGGTGCTGATAACAGATAGTGTGTGAGCGATTGTATACGAATCGCATCTTGCGAAGCGCGAGTGTTCAAATTTATACTTTCGTCGCCGATATATAAAGAAGGACAGTTCTGTATACGCTTTATAATGATTTTGACCTGTCTATAGAAATAAACATCGCACGGTTGACAAATTGGCGTACATTAATGTACGCCAATTTGTCAACCGTGCGATGTTTATTTCTATAGACAGGTCAAAATCATTATAAAGCGTATACAGAACTGTCCTTCTTTATATACCGGCGACGAAAGTATAAATTTGGTGGTATTGTTTGTAGGTTACACGTTGGCCTATTGTTATTATCGCGAAATATTTCGTTATACATATGGACATTCTTTTGTCCTCCCCAAGAATCAACAAGAAATAAAAACTGATGATTACCAACGTACGGCTTGAGAACCAGTTTCAAATATTGCTGGTAGAGAGACGTTGTTAATTTCCCTGATTTGGAGCAGACTGGAACAACATTTTTACATAATAGCAATAACGCATCTATCTCTTTCTGTACCCGGACTCCAAATATGTCGGAAGTCTTTTGTAAGCAAACGAACACTTTATTTAATAGCTTGCCCGATTGTGTGACAGAATATTGTGCAGTATAAGAGTGAGTCACTTTATTTAGATCGCCGATATATAATTGTACGAATTTTTCGCCAGTGTACGTTCGTGCAACATTTACGCGATATTCGCAGCCGGTTTGGTCAGAATTTACTATGAAATCCGGGTCGTAATCCGGTGATATACTTCTAATTAATTCTTGAAAGTGTACAGCGTATTCCATCACAGCTTGCGGTGATATTATTTCTCTTTTTGATAAATACCGAACAACTCGACGGTTAGAAATTTTGTATTCATGTAGAAATGACGTTAACCATGTGTTCGATGCTACAAAGCGGAAAGCTTTGCCATGTTCTTCGCTTTCTTCTCCTTGTTTGTTATATTGAACGGCTGCAGCCATCGCCCACTGTTGAAGAAGACGTCGCGTAACAAGTTGCCTTTGCTCTCTTGCTTCCGTAAACCGATCATACACATTCCGTTTTATTAATTGCAGCTTATCCCAATAATTTCCACCAGATAAAATGTATTTGCGGAAGCGTGCAACTTCACTGTGATAATGCAAATGCTGTTTAAACTTGCTTTGTAACGTACGGAAGCTCCAATTCGGATGTTCGTTTGCGGTCATAACTATTTTCAATTTTACATCATACGGCACTAGATCCATCGCTGCAACTTTTTGCGGAGGTTCGTAGTCTTCCGTTCTTTGACTCGTATGAGGCTTGTCCGGAGAAGACTCTTCTGTTCTTTGACTCGTATGAGGCTCGTCCGAAGAAGACGATCGAACATCTTCCATCGCGTCTTCTTCAATCACGTATTCTCCTTCTGCTATATAATATTCCACCTCATCTGATATTTTATGTTTTCCCAACAGTTTAATTAATTTTTCAAACAATTTTCCGCCAATTAATTTGGAATTTTTTGATAATTTTCTTGGCGCTTCATTATTAATTAAATTAAATTGTATCAGGACATCTGCAAATATGAATTCAATATAATTGATATTGTATACAAGGCCAATAACAATACGTACAAATATATCTTTCCATTGCTCACACATTCAATATATTTACCTCGAAGATATTCTATTCTATTGCGTCCGTCAACTCTTCTTTCGTAATATCACATTTTGCTAGATTTTGCACATAGCTGATCGTTGCTTCATCTACAAACGTGGTTTCCATTTTTAACACGAGTTTTTCACTGTTCACGTTACGAAGGCTGCCCAGAGAATGAAGCGAGCACGTCACAAAACATGAGAATCCCTCTGCGAGAAGGGGAAAGGGAAGAGGGTTCCTTTCCACTTGTAACGGTTCTAACGGCTCTCGGGTTTCTCTCACACAAAATAATCACTGTCTGCCCATTTCTTTCCCATACCATACGAAATATTTATGCGAAATAGATTTACACGAAAAAAACATTTTATTGTAATTAATAAAAAAGTTGTGTTCATATTTGAAAGACCTGACTCTCCTAGTTAGCCTTGATTAATAGCGTAGAAACAAAAAAAGGAATTATACATAAGAACAATATAAAAATATTTATTACATGTCTTTACATACGAAAAAAAAAACGAACCAGTCGTCGGCGGGACTCGAACGCCGTCGTCGGCGCAAAAGTGTTCGCGGCGCGGGAGCCTCTGTCTGCTCACAACCAGCCACGCCGCTTCGTGAAAGAGTGTCGTAACTTGCGCCCTATATGGGGCACGGCTCCGCGAGCCAAACTTTAACTGCAAATTACTCGTAAACAAAGACGCATTCACGCATATTATGTTAGGACGTTTATACACGGCATCATAGCTATCGAGTGTGCTATGACTCGTGTTGAAATCGATGAAACAGGTTGCGTCATCTCCTTGTGAGCTATGGAGAAATGATAAAGCTATGTACCTTACTTGCGGTAGTTAATGTGTTATTGTTCCGAAGCGGTCAATTGCAAAAATTGCAAACGAAATGATATGCGAGAGCATCGTCCTGTGAGATGTATTAGAATATTTCTCGCGACCAGAGCGCGAATGTTTACCTCTATTGTCAAATTTTATCGAACTATTATAATAACTAGCTCACTCTCGTGTCAGCTGTCGAAATTCATTAACAACGGGACCTTCTAATTAGTCAGTAATGAGGTGTAGAATAATGAGATATACAAATACGTAGCCACGTTCAGACCAAAGATAAGCTTTAAATTTAAGATTACTATACCATTTTATGCGAGAGGCGTGACACAGAATCACAAACGAAGACTTAACCGGTTTAATAGAAGAAGCTCACGGAACAGCTTTACAAGCAGCTTTACAAAAGTTTTAAACACACACATGCGTCCGCATACTGATTGTTCTTCGAGAAATATTAAACTCCTCATTTTCTAAGCTAAATTCTTTATACTCTCATACTCTGTATTAACATTTCAGAGCTTTCAAAATGTTACAAAACAGGTTACAATGAGTTAAATCAATTTTTTCGATGCGTCAAAGTCTCTCGTTTTTTATTTCTTTCTTCCTCTAAACACACTTTATGTCCACCAAAAACGATAAGTCTTCCTTAGTTTCTATCGTAGATCAATTCCCACTTTGACCGAAGGCGATCGGCGTTTTCCGTCGCGCTAATCTAATCTGACCGGGCTTGAAATTGATTCTCCAACCGGAAGAGTAACCAGTACACGTCTATCAGAAGCACGGCAGTCTCAGCAGCTGTATCCAGCAGTTTTTGTTTCACACCGCTACGACGTCTAGAGCCGGAAATATCGGCGTTTCCGCCTCCGACGCGCTTCCGATCGCCTCGGCGCTTTTAGCGAGTCTGCCCGCGGCATCTGTTATGCGCGGGTGGGGTCAGGCCCCCGCGTTCGGAATGTTCGTCGCAGCTACATTGTACTTCCAGAATGCGGGCCCTTCCGCCTTTGTAGTGGCTAGCTCTGGCCGCACGCCGCACGTGCTTCGTCCGCCGGCTGTCACGCATGCGTAGTGAACACGACCCAACCGACACGAGGTCGTTCACTTCCTTCGAGCTCGCTCTCGCTCGCACTTCACGGCGCGTTTCGTTCTGGGCACACGATGCGACAGAGGTGGGGGATGTCTCGCTCGCTCGCGTCAGGTCGCCGAAACTTCAGACGGCTGTAACTCGCGAACGAGTCGACGTAGACGCGTGAAACAAGAAGCGATTCTTGCAGTGCGCGCATGTATCGCTCTTTTCCTTTTCGTCATTCATGTCGATTCGCAGGACGATCGTAGATCACGGATTAAAGGGAGGCTTTACGCACGACGCATCCTCTTTTTTCTCACTCGCGGCAGAAATTGGAATTAAATTAAAGCTTGAAGTAGCTGTGTAACTTCTTCCTTCTGTCATCCTTTCTCGATTTCCATCTTCCATCGTGACGATAACGAGATCAATATTGTTAGATCGTAGATCGAAGCGCAGGAATAATCGGAACATGGTTCGCGGAATGAAGAGCCGATTAGTTTGCGGACGTGTGTGTTTTATCGAAATTTTCTCCTCTGCTTCGGTGAGCTCGATCAGCCGCAGCTCAGTCTTTGCTTGTAATCCCGGCACGCCCCGTAAAATACGAATAATTCATAAATTGCATTAATTTTGCGATGTCACGCTGAGACGTGTCTCAGTAATGCAACGTTCGTTGCAACATATTTGAAACTCTCGACGATTTAGACTGTTCCAATCAAAAGAACTCGAGTTCTAAGAGTAAGAGCGCATATTTTTCCATAGGCGTCCAGTAAGTAAACACGAGGCAGGCATTTCTTGCGTACACGCATTATTCTTCTGCACAAGAGCGTCGCATTTGTTTATTCATTTGCCTACGACTCGCTCGACGAACGGCGGAGCTTCAACACTTTTCCTCCGACGCACTTCGGAGCGCAGCTGTGACGGCAGAATTTATTCTTGAATAATTCTCAAAAGATACCTTTTGCTCATTGGACATTGCGCGGACGTTTCGGAATGCGTCGCGAGTCGCTGAGTCGTTCCGCAAAAGAGCGTGCATTAATCTCGACTTGCCGGCGAAATTGCCAAATAATGTCCATTCTATCGACGGCGTTGAGTGACGTCGATTGTTTCGCAAATTCCGCGAAATGTGAGAATTCCCGCGGGAACATCGAGCGTGCGTTTTCGTTCCATCCCTCCCTTTCTTTCTGTTGCCTTTTCCTTTATCTTGGCCCGCACACGCTCGAAGATTTTGAAGGTACAATGTCAAAGCACCATGTATGAATGAGAACAGTAGCGTTAATCTTCGGACGTGGCACGAACATATGATGATGGATGATCAAGAGAGAGTCTCTCTTTATTCGTCGCGGAGAGCGACCCGCGAATTGGGCGAATTTGTCGCGGCGTAAGAATGTTTATGATTCCAGTCGACGCTAACGATTTATGTTACGGCATACCGATGTAGCCTACATTGTCTTCGGTCGCATGTTCGCTCCGTTTGCAGTCAGAGACTGGATGCGAATCGCACGACGGCGATCAAACGACGCGCATTTTGAACGTTGTGTTAAAACCGTATGCGTGTATTTCCGATTGTCGCATCGAAAGTTTAAACATCGTTGGAGCTCCCGCAGCGCGCGCTCTGGGGGAGTGGCTTAATTAATAATATATTCGACCGGCCGGCTCTTATTTCCCGTCCGCTCGTTAACGCGACCGACGGTATCGAATGGTTTGTTTATATATATATGATTTTTATGGTCTCGTGCAATTTTTAGATTATAGAGAATAATTTTGTGAGTATGTTAGCGAATGACTTTTTTACAATAAACATTGTTTGAAAGGACATCGAAATAAAGGCTTTCAATGACACGAAGGGAAACGTAATTCCAAATTTCATGTAAAAATGGGGGGAGGAGACGAGCGAGTTCCTCTCTCTCTCTCTCTCTCTCTCTCGTTCTCCTCCTTTCTCCCTCTCCCTCTCTCCCTCCATCACAGTTTGCTGTGGCAATATTTGGACAACGATCGTCGATGGATTAATCTCATCTCGGATTATCCGTGTTGTTGTTTCTCAAAAATACCAGCGCGGTGACAAATGCGTCCGTTAGCTCGCGCGCTTTCACGAACTTCCCCAAAGGAATTGCCCGGCGATTACCACACACGATAAAGTGCAGAGGAAGAGGCGGCGATGGCGGCGATGGCGGACGAAATGCACTGCCCTCGCGAAACCCAGTAGTTCTTTTGCCGACCGGAAATTCTCGTAAAAGCTCTCTCAATTTCGAAATATCCTGACGTGCCGCGTCGCGTCTTATCGCGCACGGCGATTATGAAGCTCGTTATCCTGAAACCGGTAGACTTTTAAAGCGAAGCGCACAAAGTGGTTCCTTCCGCCTCCCCATTCAAGCCTCCCCATTCAATTTGCCGAACTTTGGAATCCAACAACACGGAATAATTAATCCGGCGCGTTACGTTTCTCTTTTTCCGCAGCGGTTATTTCTATATCTGCCGACCGACAGTCACTTTTGCGTGATTTATCTCGTGAAAACGCGTCACACTTTTGTAATTCGCGCGGGGTTTACGACTTACTTTTCTTTTCCTTTTTGCTTTTTTTTTCCTTTGAGATAACAGTTTTTCTTTCGCGACAATTCCTTTGCGTGAAATGTTGCTCCTTTGAAACTTCGCGCTTCAACGTGTCTCTTGCACGATTTCGAGATCGAGTCTGAGCACGTACGAGCTGTCGACTGTTCCGTCATATTCGCCTTAAGGTGAAAGCATATGTAAGCGTCCCTCACAGATTTTGATGCACTTTGAACATATCGCGGAGTAACTAAAAATAAGAGACAGGCTTGTACGTGTGCCTTCGCATGTTCAATTTGTATTTTATTTGTTTAATTTAATTTTTCATTTGTTCCGTTTTACGCGCGTCTCGAGCTTTTATTTCATTTCGTCTCGCTTATTAATTTTATTTCGTACCCGTTTTCGCATGTTTAAATCTTCCGGTCTGATAAAATTCGTTTTAAAATTCGTAAGCGGATATCGTTGAAATTGAGTCACATATACATACGAAAAATTATTTCAGACAAAAGTTTTACAGTACTTGATACTCTTAATCGTAAATGTGTACGTTTGAACTTTTCAAGAACGTCGCTTTTTGACAAACCCCCGAGTCTCGCGTAACACATCTCTAAAAAACATGAATATAGAATTACAAGGTATATTATTGAATACATAAAATCCTTTCATCTGAAACATTTTTCTCTCTCACACAATCTGAAACAGTTTCAAACACGCTCGCTCATGGATTTCACCGAATCACCGTCCGAGGGGGAATTCTCTCAATCCCTAAACGCGCGTGAGAGGGCACACATGAAGAGACACGCGTCCGTTTTATTCCAGCTGCTTCACGACATATCGAAATCGGTGCAGGACGCTTCCATATGTTTCCTCGTTACACGTCCCGACTGACGTCCTTCCGGCGTGATGCGCGGATTGCCTTTACGATCGCGCTAAACTGTTTCAGCAGTGAGGAAACAAGCGTCTAAAACTGTTTAATACAGCCCATCAATAATATCGACTAAACGTCAAATATCTCCGCGATGAGGAATACCCGGGGCATGGCTGTTCTTCTACCGCTTCAATCCGTCACACTTTTGCCCGGTCCTTACTTTACGAAATATCCTTCTCCTCTTCCTCTCCCTCCGCCTTGTCCCGGCCGAATCACCGCCGTCGACAGCGCGCGTGGCAAGCAAAAATTACGTGTGTAGTCGAGCGTCTGCATCATCGTTGTCTGCGAAATGCTCGTTATTTCCGCGCGATTCAGCGATTACGCCGCTTCGCCTCTACGGCGAAGCGCGCATCAACGGAGACACAATGGAGCGCAACACTCTCCGTGTACTGCGAACATTAAACGCGAATTGTTGAAACGATATATCCGTGCTTCTTCTCTCGTTTTACCTGCTCCGCCGAAGCGTTGGCTTTTTTCCTCCCTTTTTGCCGGCGCGCAGTCGCGCGGCGCCGACGGATTGGGAATTTGCGTGCGTTTTCGCCGTTCATCTTCCGTCTCTCCTGTTTTCGTTGATTAAACTTCAGCCGTAACGCCATTTCCGCGTTTTAAGCGCCGCTGCTTGCGAGACACGCGTCCGTGGCCCTGTTTCGCGTTATCCGCGGATGAGCTTTCTTTTATCTCGTTCATCTCGGGGAATTTTATGAATATCTCGCGTCCGGACAAGAAATGAGCAAGATCATCCCTATGGTCCGCGCACTGCTGCCGCGAGATAACGTTTCCGTATCACCCCACTACCGAGGTCCCAAGAATCCGCAAAATTAACTTCGTGACGCGCGCGGGTATCGCGCGGATAAAATGTATGAATATTTAAAGACATGAATACTTCAAAAGATCTTGACTCGAGATCGTGTAACTTACTTATTAAAGTACTTCCCGACTTTTTCTCTCTTTTTCTACGCTACAACGCCCGCACTTTTTTCAATTTAACGTTCTATAATATAATATCCGGAAGGAATTTGATCAACTGCGATCGGAGCGAGAATCGCGGATGCTAATGCGCGATTAGGATCTTCTCGGCAGGATGAAGCGAAGGAGAGAGCGTTTCTTCTTCTTTCTTCCTTTATCTCTTTCTCAGTTTCACTCAGTTGGAGGAGAGCAGAGGCGGGGGGCTTCAATTAGAAAAATTAAAAACGGCGGATCGGACAGACGGCGGAGAAAAGAGATCGAGGAAAGTTTTAGCGAATAGAATCGCTCGTACGCTCGTCTGGGCTTAATTTCTTCAAAGGAACTCGAATTGCACGCTAAAGCCTGTTTGAAGAATTCTCTCAATAGAGAAGAATTCACTTAACGGAGTTCCCCGTTTCACGATAATTTGGCGAAACACAATTTCGCTCGGAATTATTTTTTCACCTTCGCGCCGAGAGATCCTGCAATGACGCGGTAGATTTCTAACAGATAAGTCGTCGACCGTGAGATTGCGATGGGCTTTACGAGTTATACGCCACCTTAGGATGGGGAGGTAACGTCGAAGGTTCGCAGGATCAGGCAACGATTTAACATCTTGTCTTGGTGATATCGGCACCGGCACGTCCCGCTTAGGATCGTGGCTTTTTCTCACGGTTGTTGAACGAATTCGAAAGTGGGACGACTATTTCACCGCCGCCACGGTCTGTCTTCGCAGCCGACGAGGGACAAGGGAGAGAATAAACTGACGAGCGCCTCGGCAAAGGCAGGTGAACTTGGAAGATTCGAGGAGACGAGGAGCTCGCGGAGATACGGTAACAATCCGCTGGCAGCTATCACAAGTTTCATGGCTCTTGCGACGAAATGCGAAAGAAGCGTAAAAAGCAAAAGTCTTGCATCCTGTTTTCTTCTCCAAGGTAAGTGATCCTTCTTAGTCGAACATTCGACTAACTTTATTAGCGTTAACTGAATGCAGAGAACGAGTGGGGAAATGTCTGAATTGAAAGGCTCTCAACCTGCAACGCTGCATTGTGATTCTTCAATATTATATGTAACCACAGAGAGATCGTGAACTTGGAAACGTTATTCGACATGACCGATCTTTTATTCTTTCTTAATTTAATACATACCACGGTCGAAGATTTATATTCTGACTGAAGGACGAACGGAAATTAAAAGTTTAGATTGAAAATTTAAATGAGTTTTTCGTCAATACATTTCATAATATGCACATTATTACGTGATATTGCTATTTCCATCTCTTTCTGCAATAATGGGCAAACAGAAAAAAATTGTTTCAAACAGAACAAAATCATTCCACGTGCCATGCATCAATTTTATAGTTCTTTAATTTATTATCTGACGATTTAGGATACATTCGAAATAATAACACACAAAATTGAGGATTATAAATTTAAATTAGAAATTATAAGATTAAAAATTCACGACAGCTACACGAGTGAATTTGTTTTCATCATTTTGCATATTATTACATGCACTTATCGTCGCACAACACGTGCTGTCTGATAACTTATCGTCGCACGAGTGAACATGCATATCATCGCGTAACGAATGTGCGATAACTACTCGCATGCGTAAAATATAAATCACTTTACAGGCGGATCATCGCCAGCACACAACCGTGGAGCAATAGGCATGACGAAGGGCTCGTAAAAGTTGAGCCAGTGTGAATAAATATTGTGCGACAAAGTGGGGCCCCCCTATTTGACTACATTACGCAATTAGGCGAGTTGACAGGGACGACAGAAGGAAATTATTTGGGGCACTGTTTTTGACAATGAAATAGATATGATTTATGAAGGCCGAGCATTTACGACGGCGAGGATGGCGACGACGGTGAAGAGTGCCCTCCTTTTAAAGATTATTGAGGATAATTCGATTCAAGGGCACGACGTCCAACCTTGACATCATTTCGTGTCCAATAGCACGAGGGTTCAAGATATTGCTTCCGATATCGTTATGCAATATCGTCGAGCATCTTCCAGCCGATAAGGCTTCCTCGCTCCTTCAGTCGCTGCTGTTCGACGCTGTCCGTTTTACGCGTTGTAACTTTAGTCGTCGTAAGAATCCCCGTCAATTTTTTATCGTGATTACTTTTTGTATCGGGAACGGTGTATTTTGAGGAGAAATTGTGTCGGCGGGAAATAACCTAACTACCGAGCCGTCTCTCGCACTTGCTCACCAAGTCCCCTTTGTGTCTCTCGTCTCGACGGACAATTCTCAAACTAACCTCTCGACTTTCGTCGAGTTCACGCTTAGAGATTGCCCGCGGCATATCGCGTTTCTCGCGTCTCGCATTTTTCGGCGACACTGTGGACTCCCCACGTTTATTTTCACGTCATGAGGTAGCGAGCATATCCAACCGAGAAATAGGAAGATGCTCGCCTTTTCCCGAAGAGGCGGGATAATATCAAGAAGATAGAGAGAGAGAGAGAGAGAGAAAGAGAGAGGGAGAGAGAGAGAGAGGGAGAGGGAGAGACGCGTGGGCGGTGACGAAAGCATTCCTAGCAAGAAGACTAACAAAAAAGAAAAGAAAAAGGAAATGGAAAGAGAGCATCGGACAAACATTCAACCTGACGTTCTCAGCGAAGTCTTGGAGAATATCGCTCTCTTTCCCTCTTTCTCTCTTTTTCTTTCTCTACTGATCGACCAGCTGCAAAAAGCCAACAGAGTATTATCAGCGGGGATAGAGCTGCTTCGCGCGCCGAACACATAAATTCTCGGATTACAACGGACGCGAAATACTTAACCCCTTCGCAGCGTGGAAGGTTGCGTGCGCGGAGCCCAAAGGTTCCACCTTCGGCAAAACCTTCGAGAGTCATCCGAGAAAAATTGAAAATACAACGACGCACGGCATCGTCGTTCGCTCGTTCTCGACCGCTCAAACGCCAGAGGTGAAGTGACGGTATTTCGAAAATGCTCGTAAAGTCGAGACTGGTCTCTTACGAAATTTATGCTCGCACAACATTTTTCGCACGTATGACGCGCAGTACGTAAAGTCGTCTCTTTACGGAAAGTCATCTTTATGGAAAATAATGCTTAGCAAACGAGCTTTTTTCGCACATCTTTTCATGTCGAGAGTTCAATTACGAGCCCTCTTGCTCCCTCTCTCTCTCTCTCTCTCTCTCTCTCTCTCTCTCTCTCTCTCTCTCTCTCTCCATTTCTCTCCCTCTCTCTAAATTCATCGCGCCGCCGTTGTATCGCATCAGATCTCCGACTCTCTTCTCAGAGCGCGCTGAAGCAGAAGCGTTTTTGCATTGTTCTCCGCTTTCGAGTTAGCGTTAGCAGTCGCGCGACCCGTGAAATTGTCCGGCGGATGACGATTCTTCCCTTACTTCCAGCCACCTCCCTTTTTCCGGAGCGAAATCCTAAAGATGGATTTCGGGACGTTCGTTTCGCGGAGGAGATTATGCGGGAGTTGTCGAGGCAGCGTGAGCACACACACACATACACACGCACACACACACATACACAGAGACACACACACGGAGATCCATCTTCCCGTTGTCTGATGGGCGGTCCTTGTATCTTGTTAAAAGTTTATGGCCGAGAATGTGGAATAACGTCACTGCGGAGCTTTCTGCTTTCCTGTAATACGCCCGCAGAGGCGAGGAGTGAGTTATAGTCACGCGCTCGTTTCACCGGAAAAGCCCGACTCGGCTCCGCGACGTGTACCGTTCGCTTTGGTTTTTATCATCGGCTACACGACGCGTGTCGCATCGTGATGTGTCTTAAAGATCGCGTGTACGCTCAACACGGCCGATTTGCCGCACGAAGCTGCATTTTATCGGCGCATTTCACGTAGTTCCACTTGACGACTGAATCTCGATAAATAAAAGACTCGAAGAAGAAGCGAACCGCGCTCGCTCGGTGGCTGGCCGGCTGGCTGGCCAATAATCTGAATAATTAGCGAGAAAACGACGATGAGGTGGAACGAAGTTACGAAGCTCAGTCGATTTTCATATGAATTAATAAGTCCCGCCGTCTCGCTCGCATCGCTAATGGTAATTTCATCGTTGCTTCGAGCGATTATTTGCTCAAATAATGCGCGTGTACATGTCTGCGGTGGGGAATTTCGCATGATCGCGGCGCGATATAATAATCCTCTCTAATTATATTTCATGCGGCACACCCCGCGTCGCTAAATGTCACGGGTCAATATGCGAGAGGCGATGTTAACTGATTGAAAGAGCGGGCTGTTGAATATTTCCGTCGAGCGTTCTCGTTAAGTCGTCGCGGACGGTCCATCCGTGCGACGCGTGCCCTTAATTAATATTACATTTATTAATATCAATTAATATTACACACTTAAAACATATTAAAGTTAATTAATATTACACACAGCTCGCCGTTAATTCGCAGTTAATTTTTCGCATCCGAGGAGCTGTTTAATCGCGTCCGCCAAACGAGCGACACAGGTCGCGTTACAAGTTGCGTGAATAGTTCGCGCAGCGAAACTGAAATAAAGAGTACCAAATTCTAAAAATGATTTTATTCTTCAATATAGTCTCCATTAACTTCAATACACTTGGCCCAATGGCTCTCCAATAATTTTATTCCATCGCGGAAGTGTGTTTCTGGAAGGTCTGCGAAATATGCCTCTACGGCTGCTACAGCTTCTTCATTCGACAAAAAATGCTTTCCACGGAGGAATTGTTTCAGGTTTCGGAACAGATAGAAGTCGCTGGGTGCCAAATCTGGCGAATACGGTGGATGATCAAGCGATTTGTACTTCAATTCATTGAATTTAGACATTGACAAAACACTTGTGTGAGCAGGTGCGTTGTCTTGGTGAAAAATGATTTGTTTGTGCTGCAAACCAGGTCTTTTCTCACGAATTTTTGCGTCCAATTGATCCAAGAGGTTACAATAATATTCAGAGTTAATTGTTTTAGCTTTTTCCAGATAGTTAATTAACAAAATCCCTTTAGCATCCCAAAAAACTGATGCCAAACCTTTTTTGCCGATCTTTCATGCTTTGTTTGCTTTGCAACTGAACATCCAGCTTCAGTCCACTGTAAACGTTCCTGTTTCAATTTAGGATCATGGTGATAGATCCAAGTCTCATCCATAGTTATAAAACGACGCACAAAATCGGTTTTATTCTCCTTAAAACGATCCAAATGACGCTGAGAAATTTGCTTTCGAGCGAGTTTTTGTTGAATTGTTAACGTATGCGGTACCACTTTTCCAAACACCTTTTTCATTCGTAATTCTTTATGCAAAATATGCCGTACCCGTTCAACTGAAATGCCTATAGTATAAGTAATTTCACGCGTAGTCACACTTGGATCTTCAGAAACAATAACATGTATTTGCTCAATGATTTCTGGTGTTGATGCGCTTTTTGGACGCCCACTGCGTGGACCATCTTCAATGCTTGTACGACCACGTTGAAACTCAAGTGCCAATTTACAAAGCATTGTTTTTGAAGGCGGAGATTCCCCTAACACATTTACCATCTCGGAATGAATTTCCATTGCCTTTAAACCTTTTTTAACAAAGAACTCAATCACTGCACGCTGTTTCAAATTTTCCATTGCAAACAAATATACTGACATGTCAACTTCAATTGGCTTGTAAACACAGAAAGAATTGACAGATGGAAATGAAACCTAACCTAGGTTCATGTGAAGAGTGATTCTATATAACCGACTACAATTTATAATTCTACCGTTTATTTGTAGATGCCGCTCTGCGAACTTTTCACGCAACCTGTAATTGACGATATCATCGCGAGAACGCCCACCAATACGTCTATTCTGTAACTTTTAACTACAATATCGTTACATCGTTATCGTTATATCGCCATTGCGTATCTTTTCTATCATAAATCGTGTAACGATTCAACATGACAAAAAGTAACGATATTCTTCGTTGAGAGTTACAAAGTGGATCTACAGTCGTGGTTCGTGGGCGGATTACGCGGATGAGCAATTTACCGATTATCCATTATTCGATTACAAGACGTAATCGACGTAACATGAGACAAAATTCAATAATGGGAGGAAAATTGGCTGCGAAACATTCGGAGGAATAAATTTCGAAGATGCAGTTGTTGAGATACGACCGTTTACGAAGAGGTCGATTAGATTCTTTGGCACGAATCACGATTTATCTCGCATCGGAATCAGCAGTAGTGCAATTAACGAAATGCAGGCGACGAGATTTGATTGAAGAAAGATGAAAATGGAATCCGCGAATTCGACACTGATATGCGATCGGTGATCGCGGTACGAGTGATTGCCAATCGCGAATTACGCGTTGAAAAAATTGCAAAGTGGAGACTGATGGTATTGATTACATCAGTTATGCCGATCAGTGATGCAAAGTTATGAGTCTTCATAAATTTGAGTCTTCGTAAATAATTCACATATTATTATTATTATTATTATAAATCGAGTGATTTCTATTTCAAGAAGCGCAATCCTCTTGAAAAACTTTGCATGTATTCGTATAAATTCGCATTTTAGTCTAAGGTTATTTAAAAACTGACGTGATATTTAGCGATAACCTCGAGGCAGCGGCTGAATTTGACGTACAAATTTAATACAACCGGTCGCACCTAAAATTAATTACATTCGACTGCGGTAGCCGTGAATGGCGGACCCTTCGCCGAGGGGTAATATGTGGTTTCGTGGGTCGTAGGTGAGAGAAGCGGCTAATAAGAAAAAATCGGACCTTAGAGATTGCCCAGCACATGGGAAAAGAGAGAAAGAAACGGAGAGAGATACGGTCGATCGGCGACACGTAATCCGGAGGAAACAAAGGCACACGAACGCCGAATGCGAACGACTTCGGCCGACACGACGTCGTTCTGTCGCGGATAACGAACCAAGTGCGTATTGTCTGCGAAAGATATACAGCTGTTACAGCAGGACCGTCTGGATGAAACGAGGGAAACGTAACACCGCAGTCTCTCCAGCATCGAAGAACGAAACGCGACTCGTCTCGGATCGATCCGTAATTTAATCGCTGATCTCACCTCCACGCGCTGTTCGTCTGTAATCGTCTTAATTAAACGGCGACTTGCGCGAGAGTAGGCTGGATTCTCACTGTTCGTCCAGACGACGCCAGACGGAACGTCGGTTGTCCGTCGAAACATTCTACAATGCTTTCGCATTGGAACAATAACCGTCACCGTCGCATCTTAATTGTTTTCCTCGTGGTAACAAAAGAAAAGAAAAAATTTGATGGATGGTTCACACTGATTTTTTTTACCAAAATTACTCAAATCATTATCGACGACGTCTTTTGTATCTTTGTACAGGCGTTGAATATGATTAAAAAAGAAAAGTTTAATAAAGAGTAAACATATCTGCCCTTAACATACTTTTTTTCGAAAACCTGCCATTTCGTTTATACTGGTAAAAACAGATCGGATTAGTTGCCGGCGTTAACGGATTTCTGTTTGCCGCCGCTTACACGGATGGTGAGGATCCAACCTTGACGCGGAAGAGCACACAGGATGTAAAAGTCTCCCCCGACGGGGAGCAACCACTGACCGTAAACATTTTATTTCGTCGACCTGGAAGCAGCTGGCTCCCGGTGAGCGACGTTCTTACCGCAGTTCCATTCTGCTTGACGAGTTACATTGTCCCGCGCGTCTTCTTCCTTGCAGCGTGGTGCCCGATGACGGTGGCTTAATTCCGGATAAAGAAAGCTCGGGGAATCGAAGAGCTGCGGTTCCACTGCGGCAACCAGGCCCACATTGCGCTTATTGTTTTCGTTGCGTTTTCGTATGTGCGTACGCCCGCACTTGGCGAATCTCTTCAGCGTCGTTTTCACGCCAGCGAGAGTTCTCCGCGCTGAAGGCGTCCTACGTTTCGCAGTGTCATCGAGCATGAGACGGCAATAAAGGGAAATTACGACTCTTAGGCGGCGCCTCGCCGTGGACTGTTGTTGAAGGATGGGAATTACGGGTCCTGAACGGGGCTGCTCGGCGGCGAACGCTCGACACTTGAACGGTTTTGCGGAAGCCGGGCTCTGCTTTCTTTCTTGCCGTAGATTACGGTCGAGCGCCTGACGGTAAACCGGAGGAGCGGAAGCTGAGCAAAAAGGGTGATCGCGGGAAGAATTACGCACGACATCGGTAATCGCTCGTCTCTCCGGGAATATTTGAGAACCCGGAAGTGCTCGACACCTCGCGATCGATCTTCGTCCGTCCGTGTCGTTTCGTTCGTATTTAATGCACTTTTGAAGCCTGTGCTATTTCGACTCCTCCCTCGTCCTATCTCTTTCTATCTATCTCTCCCTCTTCCTCCTCTACATTCAAGACGCTCGGATCCCGATCCAATTACATTTGGAAGCTTACTAACTTCCACTAAACTAATTGCGTCTATATAGGGTGTCTCGAAGCTGTCGTGTGACGCTTTAATAGCGTATTCCTAGAATTTCGGCACGTATTGACGCAAAATTTAGCGGACGGAACTCAACTGAACTCAACCAAGCCGTCTACCTTCGTGTCAAAATTCATGCAGCGTCATTGCCTGCCTAACCACGACCTTGGTACCTTTCTACCGAGGATGTAATTAAAATTTAGAACACGCCATTATAACACTATACGTGACGTGTATTCGCGGTCTTAAGCCCTCGTGGTGACATTTAAGTGACTCTCGTACAAAATATATGCGTCTGTTTGAGTTGACGCTTAGAGAGAGAACAAAAGCACGTGCTACGTTGCGTGACTGAGACGCACTGAGCTCGTAATGATGAAAGATGTCTGGCAGACTACAGCGTAAGAGGTTAGACAGCAGCATGCCATTAGTTTTTGTGCTTTGTCGTTGGGAATCAGCGAGGGTTTGTGTCCACGTGTACGTTATATTGTACGGCACTCTGCTGAAGTTCGCGACGTGGCTCACCGACGTTCCCGAACGTCCAGCTCCAACGAAGACCGCCGGCGCGTCCGGAAGTGGCCGCGCGGCGTCCAGCTTCCGCCCAGCGTCGTCCCACGTCGATCGCGCTCCATTACACTTCGCTGCATAATCGCGGTGCGATTTAGTATTCGCATCTCAATGGAAAACATTTAATTTCGACCGCATCGGCGAGGAGCTTCGGTTTATCTCGAATCGGAATCAGCGATAATTCAATTAACGAAATTCAATCCACGAGATCTCATCGAGGAGAGACGAAAATAGAATCCGCGAGTTCGTTCGACGAGCGGCTGTCATGACGCAAATTCTTGCGCGGTATTTAAATACGCGGTACCGCTACGGTACGGTGTTACTATACGAGTAATTGCAAAATCGCGAATAATTGCAAATCGCGAATTGCGCCTTGGCAAAATTGCAAGCTGAACACCGATCGTATCGATCATGTCAGTTATCGATGGTGCAAAGTCAGTGAACGTTTTACGCGGAAAGTGATCAAAATTAACAATGGTTACACGCGATGTTCCAGCGGAGATTACATCACTATATTCATGTGGAGATCACGTCGCAATATTTGTGCGGAGATTGTTATGCAATATTGTTACGAATTCTGCTGCGCGATATATTCGTGAAGTTTACTTTTTGTGATGGATGTGAGAATTTCATTCAACGAAAAGAGTTTCCTCTCGGAGCCAACTACGGAATTGTGTATCGGGTGAATAATTCTGTCGAACAGTTTTTCAGCTTCAGCCATAAATGTAAGAGTCAACGATAAAATATTATATAATTTATTTTTAAATATATTTATCCAAAATTACTTTCTACTACTACAGGTACTTTCAAAGAGCCAGTCGAATATTCCGAATATTCGTTCGAATAAAAATTCTCGTCTCACTTTAACACCCTGCAAATATTAGAAATATATTTAATATCTGATTATCTCGCAATATTCTCTACTAATGTATTCAACTTTCAACTCTTTTGTTATTACTTTTTGCTGTTACCTTTATTGTTGGAAATATCAGTAGAATTTGGTAATTCAACGGGATGACGAGAAGAAGCGAAAGCCTTTGCCTGATAGTTCTGTATCGGGGAAAAGTCAGCAAATATTTAAAAACGACGAAAACCGAAACGGAAAGAAGAGACGAGTTGCGAGATTTAAGACGGAACTTGCAGTCCAAGGAACAATATCGGGGACATAAATCAGCATTTGTGAGATTTATGATAGATTTTAAATTTCCAGTTGGATTAATTGAACACTCGGCCATAGGTTAATATGAGTTTCTAGAATAGTGATCTCCTAATTGTCCGGAGCCGTATATCTCACCAACGGGACGTGCAAGAAACGGCGCGCAACGATTTACGACCCAAGTAAATCGCATTCACTCCAACGACTTTCGTTAATACTCAGCTACCATAAATATCCGTTATCCTTCAATTTTTCCGCTTATCTCCGTCTCTCAATGAAACGGGAACTCAGGGCTGGCTACGCGGGTGGATGAGCCAGTTTGTAGCTGTAACACTCGAGTCGTAACAACTTCTGCGAAGCGACTCTCGACAATTTCAGGAGGAAAGCGTAGCGAATGAAATTTTCGTAAACTTGTTTCCGGATAAGACGTAGGAGGAGCAATCATCATCATACGCGTCTGTCCATTTGCGCATGATGCATCGTTTGAGACAGAGAGAGAGAGAGAGAGAGAGAGAGAGAGAGAGAGAGAGAGATAGGTAGAAAACACGCTTACGATGCACGATGCAACACGCGGCTCAAGTGGCAATTGAATATCCAGCTCTCCGGCTCTTTGCTTCCCCGAAGACTCTATTTAGAGATTCTATTTACGGCTTACAGCTTGCCCCAGGCATCGAGGCTTAAGGCGGCGGTCTGCCCTCAAGCTGGCCGGACTCTATCACGCGGCTCAGCTTGGCCGCGCAATCAATTAGGATTTGTCGCGCGGTATCATACACTTCTTTTCGCACAGAGCGCGGCCGCTCGACAAGCACTGCCATGTGCTTACCCGTCGCCGGGAAGGAAATACCTGGCTGCGTCCCGGCTCTCCAAGCTCATTCGTGTCTAACCGGCTTTCACGCTGCCAGCCACGACGATCCATCGTCGCACCGCACAAGGTGATACTGCGCCATCCCGAGCGCGGGCATGATTCTTCATCTTCGAGGACTCTCTCGCGGGGCGAGCCGGTGTCAAGCTCTCTCGCCGAGCAGAACTCCGCTCTCGCCGCGGCGGAGCCGCCGGCGCGCTGCCTTCTCGCTAAGTACACTCCGGAGTACACAGAGGAGTGTGTTTACCCTTTCCATCAGCATCCTCTCTTGCGCTTCTTCCTCCCCTCTTTCTCCTCCGCCGCGTAGTTTTTTTTTTTTTTCTCCTCGGCCAGAAGCCCATCTCGTGTTCCTGTGACGCAGGAAGCGAGAGCGGTACGCTCTTATTTCCCAGCCGCGTCACGTAAGAGCCGCCCCACGGAAATGCCCCATCTCGGATCGCATTTCCCGCGTTCCGGAATCTAGAACAGGTTACAGCACGTACCTGCCCTCGATTAACTCCGTCGTCGTAGCGGTCCTCCTCCGCTTACCAACGCCTACACGCCCACCTGTCTTCTTCTTCTTCTTCTTCGTATCGCGCGCGCCTCCAGCTTCCCCCTGTTTCGCCGTGCGCTCGTCGCCGATGGTCACTCGCTAAGTGCTTCCGACCGATCGCAGCTGTCGCTTCCCGCGAGGGGAAGCATCGATATGTCGCCATCGATGTCGTGGAGCACCGGGATCTTCAGTCTCATCCGCAGGATCGCCGTTGTCGCCGTCGCCGTCGCCGTTCGCCGGCTCCATTTATCAGCGGGCTCGGCGCTTCCCCTTCGGTCGAATCTCTTTCTCCCTCCCCCCCCTTCTCTCGCCCTCTTCTTCTTCGCACGGCCCGACTGCGAGTATTTCTTACGCATTGTCAGCCGGCGGTGATGGATGGCGGTATCTCGTGTCCTCGGCCCCGAGCGAAGCGAGCGGCCGATCGTTATGTTTTACGGACTAGCGCGGGTCCAAGGTCGACGCCGGGGATGCACCTTATCCCCCGAGATGAATCTGACTTTATGGTCGATCGGACGAGACAAATGTCCGCATAGCATCGCCTATGGATTTATAGCGGCGTATTGTTTACGGTTACCTCTTCGTTCACGCCCCTCCACCGTTCTTCTATCTCTCGTTCTCCAGCGGGCTTCGGGGATGCAATTTTGCGGGAGATACGCTCGCAGAGCTGTGAGTGGTTACGAGTGGCCACGGAGAACGTGACGATTTTCTTCACCCTGTCCCGTCGCGCCTCTTCTTGCCTTTTCCAAACGACGATTCCGAAATCTCGGAAGTGGCGCGGAATCCGCGGTCGGTCTCTCTCGGTTGCTCTCGCGACTCCTCGCCGACTTCAGGTAGAGTTTTTCGCCGCAGGCGATTTGATATTCCACGAATGCGGACGTATCATCATAAATGTCGGTCGGCCGGCCGCTCTTGGCACCGCGCCACGCGTGTTCCGGAAACAAAACGACGGCACGTAGAAGTGAGCGGAAGTAGCAGGTGAGATACGGGCGAGAATTGCGGGCTGATACCTACATTAGTAACCTACACTAGTCTGTATGCGCGATTGCGCGATCCTGCTTTGTAATGGCGAATACGTGTTCCGCAAACGAGAGAAGAGTTATGCACAGTTGCCCCGAGTGTGCCGCAATGTTTCTCAACGTAGCGACCTACACCGAGTGATTAAATCGAACTAATCACTGGTCCAGCGACTAACTCGAGTTAATTCAAGGCCGAGAGTGCTCGAGGAGATGCGATGGACGGTAACGTTCCTTGCTAAAAGCGAGCGATGAAATCAATGGGAGGGTAAATATATAGAAAGGGGTACACCTCACCGGTTGTTTTCATTTTGCAATATATTTTAAAGGATGAAATTCTGAGTGACTTCCTGATACAACTATATGGGGGTCGCTTATAGTTTCCGAGATATTTGATTTTACAGTTTTGGAATTTTGATTATCTTGGAATTAAATTCCAGTTATCATAAGCTGACGTTATTTACAGTATAATTCAAACAGTTAATCCAAATATAGTGTATACATAGAAATATAGGAAACAATCCCCCGCACCCCCTCCCCAAAAAAATCCTAACCTAACCTAACTTATTGCATCTTTATATATTGTTGGGCAATGTTGAAAAGATCTCTTTAAAAGCCACAACACCTAATTATATGCAGATATTATAATAAGCTAAGTTGAGCCAGGTGATAGATCTTAAGAGAAATTTTTTCAGCAATGTCCAAAAATATATAAAGATGCAATAAGTGAGGTTAGGTTAGGATTTGTTTGGGGAGGGGGTGTGGGGCAAGGGCGGAGCCTCTTTCTCGCTTATATGTACTGTTTCCTATATTTAAAGTGAATGAAAACTGCTTGTCTACTTCAAATATATACTTCGACGTACAATTATAAAACTTTAAAGTCAAATATCTCAGAAACTATAAGCGACCCCCATACAATTGTATTGGGAAAAGTCACTCAGAATTTCATCCTCTATAACATATTTCAAAATGAAAAAAATCGGCGAGGTGTACCCTTTTCTATACATTTACCAACGGGAGTAAGTCGCTGCTAAACTATATGCGCGAATCAATAAGTCAGCCTAGTCGGGGATTACGACGTTACCGTGTCGTCCCGTCTTTTCGATGAGCAAATCGACAAACGCGAGCTATATGTAAACATGTCTGGTCGTGAATTTCCGCCGTCGGATGATCTAGAAGCTCGAGATGTAAACGAGTCGTCTGGAAATAGAACGAAATTTACGAAGATAATATTTTAATAATTCAGTACGTCCGCGAGAGCGAAATTCGCATACGGGGAAAAATCGCGCGATGAATTCCGCGGTGAAACATCGTTCGTACGCGAGAGAATGGCTGCAGATATTGCCGCGCGAGTTGAGAGGCGTTAACGCGCGTGCATTTATTCGCGATTTATGCAAACGAATTGCGCGAATATCATATCTCGCGCGCGACATACTGCGGATAAGAACGGACGAGAAAAGCAGCGGGAAGGCGAGGGGGGTGGGAGGGAGGAGAGAAAGAGAGGCGTGATCTCGTCGTCTGAAATTATAAAAGTTTCGGGAGGCAAGCCGAGGATTAATTTCCCTCGCAGCAGTTAGCCCCGCGGATGCAGATTGCTTTTCTATACTGCGTGTCCTGTTTGCAGCGCGACTCCCGTCACGTGCGAGATTGCCGGGAAATATCCCGCCGCTGATGCTCTTCGATCTCCTCAGCGATAATGGCACCAACCTGCACGCTTAGAGGCGTTTAGTTTTTTTTTCAAGTCAAACGTAAAAACGTTTCTGCGAATAAATATTCATAACGTAATTCTTCAAGGGGGAAATGAGAAATCTTGCCGTATTACTTGTCACTTTGCGATGAAAAGCAAATAATTTTCTTCTGACTTGAGTAAATTCGTACCTTCAGAAATTGATGATGAAGACGATGCGCTCGATCGAATGTTCGATCAATGATGGGTGTTTGACGAACGAGCGGGAATTCCACGACACTTGAAATATGTTTCTGTTCATCGTGGGAAAGATCTTTTTCTGTCGCCGTGAGTGATGCTCTTTGGAAGGCGGGGAATCGCGTGTCATTCCGGTTACACATAACATACAGATAGTTTCCACCCGCGTCGAAATTTTGCTTTTATATTAATCTTGAAGTTCTCGTTACATTTGGACAATAAAGAAAGGTATCCCGAGACGTGACGCCGGTTGTTGATTTAGCTTGACGCAACGAATGTTTATTTATCGCTGTTCTCTTTTTCACTTTTGAAACTCCAAATCAACAAACATGGCAATCTCGCGGGCGATTTCGCTCCAGAGGTCCAGAGTTTGCTCACGAGATAGGAGCGAATTCTCGGCTTTACTCGCCGTTTGACTTATCGGCAAGTTCAATAGTTATACGAATAACAGCCGGGTTATTGCGGGGAAAAAGAGCACGAGATAATTTCCAGGTAATACGATCTTACATGTGATACATACGATACGCGAAATATGATATGATTACGTGAGATATGATACTGTATGATGCATCATTATTAGCATTATAATATTACAATATGATGTACGCAATTGAACGCACCTGACCGTCGCATAATGAGAGATGATATCGATTCGCGATGTTAATGCGCGCATATCATGCAGCAGAGGGAATTTTATTTGTACGTTCCATATCGAGAGAAGTCGTTCATGTTCAGCAGCAGATTAACGGAAACGCCTATCAAGCCGCTTCGGGCTTGAACGAAAGGTTGCGCTCGCGACGCGTACTTGAGCGAGTCGCCGCCGCCGCCGTAAAATCGTCCTGCGGCTCATACCCGTGGCTTTCATTTTCGTCTGTGTCAGCGCGCCGCACGTAGACGCGACCATGGACCACTTTGTGGGCCATAAATCTAGGAAGAGAGCACGGTGGGCGCACACCAACGACCGTTACGTGTGTACGAATCCGGCGCGGGCGCGTATGTACGCGCGATGAGGAGAGGTCGCAATGTAACAACCGGTCGGGCCCAGTCGCATCAGCCTTGCCGACGAGTTATCTGAATATCAGGTCAAGGTTATCGGACGTCAATGGGCAAGCGTTCGGCATCGCGCAGGCTGATTCTTGATGGCCGATAAAGACGACACTTTGCAGGAGCGGGCGTCGCGTCGCTCCTTCCGCCGGCTGCTAACGCAATTGACGACACTCCCTACGTGGGAGACGCTCGCGAATTCGCCCGCCGCTCGGCCATCTGATTTGCAAATGACGGCTTAGGAACGCGGAGTCCTCTTCTGCATCCGTTTGTCACGCTATTACGGTAAATAAAAACCTAGCGCGAGCAACAGTGTCTCGATCGTTTCCTCTTAGGCTTCGATTTGCTGGTCGGACGGAATGCGAAGGGGGCACGTTTGCGACGTGTTTCTTTGATCTTGAAATATGTTGAAAAATAGACAGCACTTCACACCCAATCCCTTTTATTCTTTTTGTAATTGTATAACGTGCTCTAATTTCAGCATAATTCACGTGTTTTTGACAGAAATCTCTAAAGATCAAGATGATACGATTTTCATTCCGCCCGCAACTGACCAACGCGTCAGCTAAAAATGACACGAGACGGTTAAGAAACTCAAACATTTCAATAAAACTGTGATGAAACGATACTAAAGGATAAAGAACTGTCCTCACCTTATTGAAATGGCCCTTTATTCACCTACCTGACAAAAGTCAATCAATTTAATGAAAAATTATTCGTCATTTTTATTATTTTATTATACGTTCACCAATAAAAAAAACAATGATCATTCCTCATTTAAAAATAGAGGTAACAAAGAAAATTGCGGAACAAGGGAAAAAATTGAAACACTCACGAATTAAAACCCAAACATGTGAAAAAAGTCGAAAACATTCTCTGCCTTTCTCTCTCTCTCTCTCTCTCTCTCTCTCTCTCTCTCTCTCTCTCTCTGTCTCTTTCTCTCTCCGCCATTACACCGGCGGTAGGCGAAAATAAACGGTGTGCTCGGCTCTCGAGTTACACCGTCCACTTACGCGTACGACCGTCATAACGCCGATATAATTTCCTCGTTCCAGTTATTGAGGTTCGCGTCGAAGAGTGCAATTTCAACAGGGCCACGCAGACAGGACGGTAATTAGCCATCCTAATTGCCATTTAGGCAATACCGCCGCCCGCGGTATAAACAGGTTTGGTTAACCCGTATTCAAATCCCACCCCCTCCCTCTCTTTGTTTGTGCTGTGTATGACAAGCGTCGTCAATACAGGCATAGTGCCACTGATCCGCATAATACAGAGGCCGTCGCGCTCTCTCAGCGGCGGCCCACGAAATCTCGCGCGATGTCCGCGCGATTACGTGCATTTGCGGCGGCGGAGAGAACCGGCGAGAAAGAGTCATGTGGCTTAGCGCGACGAGACACGAGTCAATATCCGCAAGTATAATTAATTCTGGCCGACAGACTCGGCTAATTAATTCGAGGGGGAGAGATCGGTCGTTTCTCCATTCGGCTTCCTGCAAGATCGGATCGCGCGCGCCGAACAAGAACGCTTAATTAACCGCGGCCGGCACGCTCCCGGCCGTTTCGTCGTTTCACAAGACGATTCCGCGCGTCGCTCTTTTTGCGCTCGAGCAGTTTATAGCTGACGCGCGAAGAAACGGCGCGAGGTACAAATCATGATTGCTTCTCAATCTTGCTATTCCGCCGACGAGGCGAAACTTTATATAACGCATGTTCCTTTCTCTTTTCTGCTCTTTCTCTTGGCTCCTCCTTCGTCCCCATTCGCGAAACGTCGAGCTTTTCGGAAGAAGCCGGACGGCGCTTTTTGCGAGACCGAAGTTGATGATGACCGTCGTTCGCTTCGACGACGGAATTTCCCTTATTTGAGCGAGATGGCGATCGATACAGCGCGCGCTCTTGCGAATCGCGCCGCCGTCACAGCGGTCATAACCAGCGTGGATCGTTACTACGATTACCGCAGACCACCCGAATTAATATTCGCATAGCCGGCGGCTGATAGTTACGGGTTGTCCGCGAATCCACAGTTCTATCTATTCCGCATTGACACGCGAAATTCGGCTGGCGAGTCTTCGCGTTCGACCGAACAAACGGCGCGCTCCCGCCGAAGGATGCTGTCTCACTCTCTTTCTCTCTCTCTCTCTCTCTCTCTCTGCAACGTCGGGATTAATTAATTCATTCTCGCCGTGCGCGAGCAGTTTTGCCGGGACAACTGTAATTCTCAGGAAGGGAAGACACAGAGATGATGTGTAGCGTTCAACTCATTCAGGTGACGCTCGTTCCTTCGGCGACGGAGGATCCGTTCGGTGCAAACTGAGTGCCGTCGTCGAACGTTGATTAGCAGCGGCGAAGGAGCGTTCTCATTAGTCTAGCGTTATTCCTCGCGGGACAATAGCACGGTTTTACCATCGGCTTGTGTGCAATAATTTATTAACGTCGCGTCTCAATCGCGCATCTCGCGCGCGTCGTCGAGCCGTCCGAGCCGGCTAATCGCGCGTGCCAATTTCGAACGCGACGACGAGCGTCGTGTATCATCACGCGATTTGTAATGCGTGTTGCTTGTCGGCTGGGAAGCACGTGAAGCAAACGTGCAAATCCGCAGATAAGAATTAGTCGAGGTAGGCTGCGGGCGAAATTGCGCGAAATCAACAGGAACCGTCAAGTCGGCCTCTCTCGCGAACGATGCGCGACGGAGCATGAAAGTGCAGATATCTTACATTTTATCGCGGTTTGTCGACTGCCCGTTAATATCGCATCGCCGGGACTATCGCGAGAATCAATAATTTCGCGACCTGCTCTTGTTTTCTTTTCTGCGCTGAAAGTATGCGATGAGTCTTGGGATTACTCACTCGAATGAAGCCTTTCAAATCAAGCTTACGTCACGTAGCGTCACAACATCGTCGAGGCGCTATTCGAAGCTGACTCGGCGCTTTTTATGCAGTTTATATTTTACATCATGCTTCTTACACAATGGTATGATGATATGATTTTTTATGAATCCAGGCTTTTAGTAATGTCTTCGATCTATGCTATCCTGACTCTGTGATAATGTGAGTCGAAATTCTCACGGAACGTGGCGGACGAATCGAATACAGTTCCAACTTGGAAACCGGACGTTTTTATGTAATGGAAATGAAAATTAATGCAAAAGTTAATCGGAGCGTTGCTCAATATGCGACGAAAGCGGTGGAAGATTGCAAAGTTACCAAAGTTGTGCAACTTGTTTATACGAACTTGCATTTTCCTCCGCTGAGGAAATATTCCAAGAATATGTTGCTGTACCTTTCCGATTGAATTTAAAAAACTCAAGATATACACGAGAAGCTTGCATAAACAGTTCCTTACATATTTACATATTTATATGAGATATATACACGCGTGTGTCACGTAACATGTTTCGATTAAAAACGGAATTTCTGATTCACACCACGAAGCATAAATTAAAAAATTCTACTTCGAAAGGAAGAGCCGAGAGGAAGAGCGTCCGGTCCATTCATCATCAGATTAATTAATCCGACCGATATTTCTTTTTCGCGCGCGACTCGTTCTCTCGTCAAACATTAAAATCGATCTCTCGTCGATGGCTGCGTTCTGACTGCGTCCGCTTATCTCCCCGCTGATAAAGCGATCGCGTGACAGCAACGATTACCCATCTGATCGGAACCCATTTAATCGACCTCTCGCAATTTATTAATCGGTTTAACTCATTCATTAACCGCACAATGCGACAATTGTCTCCGCCTGAATATTCGCGAGGCAAAGCAACGCGGAAATGAGACACACGCTCATCGCGTTCAGTCTGGTGGCCCATCGATGCGCGGGAGTCCTTCCTCAGCTCGTGTCCGAAGATCTTTTGTCGCAAAGGTTGAGCAGTCAAGGCCCGCTATTAACGAATTCACATGTCCCGGTGCCGTGTCGACAACGGTCGAAAAAGGGGCCTAATCAAAGTGCGCGAGCCTATAAGAGGCAGCCTCGACAGACGTTTCGTTCAGTGCAGTTGGCGTGACTCAGGCCGAGCTAGACCATACGGTGTTTACTCGCGTTGGCCGGCCGACCCGTCACGAGATTCTCACTCGCGTGTCTCCATTTGACTCGACTGGGCTGGACTGGACTCTCGGCTCGGCTCGCCCGTCGATCTAGCAAATTGGAGCCGTATCAGGAGTACCGAGAAAGGGAAGACCATCGCGCTCCTGATAACTGTAATATCTGAGGCATATCGCGTAACGATAACGCTTTGTGCAACATCGTTTTCACGACGATTATTGCTGCTGAGAGAGAAAGAAAGAGAAAGAGAGAGAGAGAGAAAGAGAGCGATCTTGGTTGCGGAACTCGTACGACTATCGCGCGTTACGTGGGACGAAAAAAGAGAGGGAGAGAGAGAGAGAGGGAGGGAGGGGGAAAGAGGAGCCGAGAGAGAAGAGGAATAAAATCAGTGGAAGCCGCGTCGAGAACGACTTCTATTCCACTTTTATCTCCGTACTTCGCCAGAGACCGCCGCTGGCGAGGCTGGTCACATAACGAGCCCGGTGATGCCGCGTAAAACCGGTCATCAGTATGTAGATCTGGCTCCAACGACGGCAGCAGTAAGAGCAGACAGGCGGATTCGGTCCACGTGAAAGTGGTGCAGGGCCGCGACGGCGAATCGCCAACAAGAGGGACCGGTTGATCCTGCGTCTATAACGGGATCACGGTGTTATTGCAGCTTATCAGCTTGCAGGTTCGAGCTTAAGCCAGATTTCGCTGTTGGGAACGAATTGGTGCGCGCGGCGGAATAGCGGCCGGGAGATCGAGACGCGGGTCGAAGTCTCTCGTTCGCTGCCGACGACTTTTAACGAGTAGCCGGCGAGAAAATGGTTCTCGCTAAAAACTATCGTGACGTTCCTTCGCGTAGACTCGGCCGGTATGTAAATTCGATTTTGCTTTTTCCTCATCGAGTTATTCCACGTCCGAGCAGCTTCGCAAGTAGGTGAGAAGGTCGCAGTCATGTGGCCGGCGGAAGGTGGCATCGCCTCTAACGTGTTTGATTATTCAGCAGACTATATTACCGGTGGTAACAACAGCGAACAGCTGTTTATGTAGTAAACGAGAACAGCCGCGGAAAGTTGAGGAATGTGCTCGCGCGCTCTGTTGCGACTTCGCAGGAACTGAAAGCGACGATCGATCGAGACGGTCTCACGAGTCAGCGGACCTAATCGCCGGCGATTATTCATCAGCTTAGTCATCGTGTCGCGAGGAATCAATCGACGCTTATCCCGCGTCGGTGCCGCGTTCGTCGTTGCGTCGGCGAGAGGCGGCAAACGAGGCTCGGTTCTTGTCGAGGATCGTCGCATCGCTCGTCCGCTCTCCGGACCGGTATGTGTATAATCGACTCGTTATACCGACGAGGCGACGAAGTTTCCACGCGGATAATAGTGCCAGTCGTTCAAATTACGAACTACGCGAGTTCAACATTCTGCCGCGGGGGGAGAACTGAATGAGTCGGGCGGCGCGTCAAGTCGCGGGTCCACGTGGCGGCCGTTCTCGTTGAAGCTGGGACGTCACGAAAGAAGGTGAGGCGGACCGAGTCTGCCGGGAATAGTGTGTCCTCTCGCTGCTTTCCCGAGGAGTTTTCATCTCTCGCAACTGTTACGCGCGGTATTGTTATTTGCGCCGCGCCTTGGCGAGATGCTCATCGGTATTGAATTTGCGTCGATGAGTCGCTCGGGGCAATTGAGATTCTTAACTGTCGGAGAAGTGTCCAGTCTTGAATCATAAAAGTGACGAAGGAGAATGGTAGATTAGAAGTAGAGGTAGAGTGAAGAGCTTCAGCAAATCGGGAACTTGAAGAGAGACTCGGTTTCGTCATGTGCAATTTTTTTTATCGCGTTTGACGAGACGGAATTTCGACCAACGCTCGTTAACGCGGCACTCGGAGTATAATCGATTGGCATTGACCGCGTTCAGATATTAGTAAGTAGATAGAACTTGCATCGATACAAGAGAGAAAAATGACTCGCGGACTCGTAAATATTTACGGTACGAGCATGTTATTATGGAGATTCGGAAATACGCGAGGAACATCTAGCAACGACATTAAATTCGACACGTGGAAGAAAAATTGCTTATGAATTAATATGGCAGTGAGCGAAACAGAAACTCTTTTTCTATAGTTTTTCACTTGTGCCAGTATAGCTCGTGCAGCAAATTAAAATAATGTGCCATCGAGCGCGCGTAATCTATTCAATCATTATCGATAATTCTGGCCGAAGGAAGCGGTATTTCTGGTTGTCAGAATTTAGCAGGCAACAGAAATTTTATTTCTGCTTCGAGCCAAAGGCATTTGGCTCGTTCATTGTAATGTTAATTCAACGAATCTTTTGCTTTCGCGATCTTTCCCCAATTCTTATCTCTCTTCGTTTTCATTTTCTTCTTTTTCTTTTCTTAATTTTTATCGATAGAAATTTTTCTAAATCCTCTCTCAGTGCGCGTCCTTCATCCGTCTGTGAAATAAAGGTGAAAAGATATGCAAAGTTGTTCGAAAGCTAAACGATCAAACAGTCTCATAAATATAACAGGCAGAAGCGCGTGAAACGCTCGAAGCAGAGAAAACGCGAAATCGAGATTCTACGTTTGTTCTCGTAGAATCGTACAATTTTTATCAGGATGAAAATACGTTGAAATAGACAAGCAAACATACAAAACATATGCAAACAAATAATAAATTCATGTAGATAAATATTTCCTTCTTCTACTTTATCTGTGTGCTAATTACTCCTCTAAACTCCGTTCCGCGAAACTTTTCGCTTTAAGCGTATCAGTGATATAACTAGATAACTCTAGCGACAATGAAAAAGCGCTTTATTCCATCATCATCTCTGTACAAACCGCCTCAAGCAAACTGTTTGTCCTGCTCTTTCATTCAATCTGTCTTGTAACCTTTTCACGTAACTTATTTGCGCTCTGACAGACTTTTATTGCTGATTTATTCGTCGTTAATTACATTTTTTTTTTTCTATAATTTTTCACTTGTGCCAGTATAGCTTGCACAGCAAGTTAAAATACTGTGCCATCGAGTGCGTGTAATCTAGTCAATCATTAACGATAATTGCAACCAGTGTTTTGCGTTGCAGGTAGAAAATTGTCGCAGTCCAGCTCGGAACGTATCTACGTACGCGAGTGTAACGTCCTATTTCTTCGGAGACTACCATTCGTTCGCTTCACATTGTAAGGTATTTGTGAAGAAGAACAAACCATCTACGACAGAGGATTGCGTAATGTAGTGCGAGAAAAAGTCGAAGCGCCGCCACACGAAACGTCAGCAAAGCTTATTTGCAACTGACATTGCAATCTAGATTCGCATCGCCAAGGACGTCGATTATCGAGGGTACGCATTCGATAGTAACCGATTGTGATCGTGTTTCCCAATCGAAGCGAAAAAAATGGCGCTCATCTGTAGGTACGTAATCGGCTCGGGCCGATCGGCGATTCGAGATTACGCTCGCGACGATAAACAATTACACGCGTGATTGTTGCATTTCAGCGAGGAGCAGCAGGCGATGCTCCGGCATGAAGCCGACAGCGGATACGAAAAGGCGCCGAGCGCGAAGAGGTTCTGCGAGGACATCGAGAACAACAACAGCCTCAACAATTTCAAGAGCAGTCACGGGAGTGCGTCGCGGAACAGGGGCGAAATGGCCGCGCAGTACTCGTCGAATGCGAAGGGAGTGTTGGCGCAGGTGAGACGATCGCGTGTCTTCAGCGTCAGTCGCCGCGAGTAACAAAACACGAGGCGACTGTGCGATCTGTCCAGTTTGTCCTCTCCGTTGCTTCCGTTTTTCCTTCCGCCTCTTCTCCGCTTTTCCCTCACAGAGGTGCTTTCTCGCTCGGCCGAGCTTCCAGCTTTCTAACGAATTCTTTTTCTGCCTGAAGTAACGCGCGCGTAAACCGCCAACTTTGGCGCAAAAGGGAATTTGCAGCGTGTTCGCGGGCGAGACATGCTGCGTGCTCAACAGCGCGAGAGCAGCGCCAACCAGATATTCTGGATTGGTGCCAGTGTATCTTTTTCTTTATTTATAAATAGATACTCGAACGCGCCAACGCTCATGACCGTCCCACCCTTTCGCCTCCCCCCCCCGCTTACCGCGTATGCAAAATTCGCATCGTCCGCGGGAATCGGGCGTTCTATAGCGGATCGTTATGAAACTATGTGTAAATATCACTTGCGAGCGACGGAGCAGAGTACAAGATGTGCAGCCTCATTAATTTCGCTTTAACGAAACCGCTCAGCGGCTAAGTAGAGACGCGTAAAACCGCGTGTTTCTCATTGAGAATATATAATTTTGCTTCTTCTCGCCGGTGTTTATATCTCTCGCTCTCGCTCTCTCTCTTTCTCTCTCTCTCTCTCTCTCTCTCTCTCTCTCTCTCTCTCTCTCTCTCTCTCTCTCTCTCTCTCTCTTTCCCTCTCTTTCGCACTCTCACTCTCGCTGCTGGTACGGCCTTACGGTAAAATGCAAATCACGTTCTGTCATAACAAGACAAGCGCTCGGAGCTGTCCTCGAGGTGAGCGCGTGCATTTGCTCTTTTTGCAATGTATCATTTACCGGTTCTCCGTGATTTATGTTGGCGATGTTTGCCTCACTCCTTTGCCCTCATTCCCACCCACCTCCTGCCTCTCTCTCTCTCCCTCTGCAACCTTTCGCGGCGAAGTTTACGTCTGAAGCGAACTCCGTTCCGGATGCGGCCGCGCAGAGCCGCGTAAATACACTCCGGCGACTTACGTCAATTTCCGCGGCACTGCAGAAACAGAGAAGGCAAAGCGACGCGGTATAATAGCGATTTAAGTCCCGTGAATACGCCGGTAAATCCTGGCCAGTTGTCAACCGCACGTTTCTTATCCCCCTTTTCAATTTGTCGAAGCTTCGCCCTCCTATATGATCACGATGTATATCCACTCGCCTTGAAGTCGCTCCAAGGCGCTTCGTCTTCTGCGGACCTGCTGCGGTCGCCTTCACCCTTTTTCTTTCTTCTTTTCTCCTTTAACATATTCCTTGCACGGGACATTCCAATGTTTCACGACGGTGTTGGTAGCCCCCCGCAGAGGGCTATCGTGTGCCGGTCGTTAGGACTTCGTCTCGCGTCGGTATGCTCGACGATGATTTATACCGAGCTATTGACGGAGTCGATACGTGTTGTTAATTAGCTCTTAATTAGCTCCGATGTTAATTAGCTCTTCATGTACAGTTCAGTAGCCGAACATACTTACCGTAGAGACTCTCTTGGTTCTTTTCGCTTTCCGCTCTTATCGTTCATCTCTCCCGTCTCTTTATGTTATTTTTCTCGTTTATCTTCTCTCTTGTTTATCTCTTGTTATGGCCGAATGGTTAATCTTTATGCACTAACCTTACCTAACGTTTGAGGAGAATGCTGTAATAAGCACCGCATTTTCCTCTTTCTCTCTCTCTCTCTCTCTCTCTCTCTCTCTCTCTTTCTTTCTTTTTCTCGCTCTTTCCTGTTTCTCTCCTTCGCTCGATTCGCTCGAATCGAAAAATATATTTATTGCTTGGCACGCCGCAATTTTTCACGTCACGACATCGGCAATTTCTTCGTGTATTGGTCGTTAAAATTTGGTCCTATCGATTCGCTCATCGACGGCTGACGTTGAGATATCGACTGAGTCGTCGTTACTTCGCGATTACTTCACGCCGAACAAAATCATCATCGGTATCGGTAGCGTCGCGTCGAGATTTATCACGGCCGCGACGATTTGTCAAGTCCGGTCCAATTAGTGAGGCGAGATTAATGGTTGGATTGTTTGCAGTGTTTAGTAACAGGTGCTGTATTGCTGTTGGCTACCGGTGGCGGCATGCCGATTGGTTACAGCGCTGTCATGTTGCCGCAATTGTCGGAACCCAACAGCACCGTGCGCGTGAATCAAGAACTCGGCTCCTGGATAGGTGAGGACGCGTTCTAATTAACGCTAATTAACCGGGCCAACTCGGCCTGAGAAAGCGCGAGACGCGAGAAGAAGCAACCGCGACGTATTCGCGTGTCGGTCGGACAATTTACTCGCGGTCTTTATTCATCTGATTTGCGGGCTCGTTTACTTGTTTGTTGTTTCATTTGTCTTATTGACGTTTCTTCGCGCGAAGTATATAATCCGTATAGAGATAGAAGTCAAATTTCGATTTGTAATTATAGTCGATACTCGCATTACGTAGAGAAATAAAGAAAAAGCGAGAGAAAGGGGGACGAGAAAGAAAAGAAGAAGAAAGGAGAGGGAAAATAAAATACACGCATATTTAAGTCTCTTCGCGGACCTTGCAACCTCGCGAGTTCAAGAGCCAACATGCAGGTTCAAGGTTGCGCTGGCGTAACCCTCGCGCTAATGAAGCGGCCGCCGATCGTCGCAAACCGCACGTAACCGTAACTGACCTACATACCGTCTCATTGAATAATCTTTATCAATGAGTGTCATGGCCAAGTTCGAGAGCGAAAGGTACCATTGGGAGAGGCTACGTTAAATCTCATTGATAACGAGCAATGTCACAGACGATCGCGTATAGACGCGCGCCACTTAAATCGTCGCTTCGAACGGAGTCATTTAACACTTTGCGGCCCGCTCTCACTGCAGTGCTGTCGTGTCTCTCCCGACGTTGCTTTCGTCGTTCTCGACGTCGTGCGAATTTCGACGTTGTGGCCGGCATGGCATAGCGACAACGCCGCGACATGAGATATGAGACTCACGATTACATGTATCTATGATTGAATCTAGTCAGTTCTTTCATATCAGCCGCTGAAGAAACGCCGCTGAACGTCGTATCGGTTTGCTCGAGCTAGCTCGAGACAGCTTCATGCGCGAGGCCGCGAAGCTGCGTCGAGCGAGTCTGCCGGAATTTGGAGTCTCGTCCGCGCTGAGAGAGCGAACGTCTCGCTCGCTGATACCGGACGAGATATCGTCTTCAATAATTCCGATCTCGCGCATCCTCGTCCTCGTTTCGCGCGCGTACGATGTATAAAAGATGCAGACAGCGCGTTCGTCGTTCCCAGCGCTCGGCGGGGGGGAGGGGGGGATATTAACAATATCAGCAATGCGTGCAACGTTGCGTTATCGCGCGCGGTGCGTTTTATCGCTGATCCATAAAATTTGCGACACCCAGCATATTACGTGTTTTACATTTTGCAAATATACCGGATATGTACACTCGCCGCTGCAGAAGCCGTGTATTTTGCGCAACCTCTCGGCCGACGGCCGACGATAACGAAGCGTCGGGTCGACGCTTTGCGAAAAGCAGCTGAAAATTTTGCACTTTCGTCAGCGGCAGGCCAAATTGCCGTCCAGTTGCTCTCTCATCTCATCTCAGGTTAATCTCGTTAAAAACGGTTAGCCGGAAAACGGAAAGTCCTTCCGTAACGGGCTCCTGTTTCCCAACGAATTTCCTTCATTATGTATGATCGGAAATAACGCGCTGGTGAGAGAAGCGCGACACGCGTGCGAACGCTGATTGCATTCCACGGTTGCGATGAGAATGCTGATGGAAGCGGAGGGTATTCGCGTTGATCACGAGACTCCCGGGAAATGACGGCCTGATTCACACTCAGACGATCGAAGATCGAGTCAGGGAAGACTCGATTCACCTTTTCATATGTTAATTTTCCTCTTACTTTCTTACAATGTTGGATAATACTTGTAATCGCATCGGCCGATATTCATCTTTCAATCGTCCGCTCACTTTTTATATTTTATTCTTTATTTTTTCAATTCAACGAGGTAATCATTTCTCTGATATTATAAAAAACGAGTGCAAAATTACCTTTACTTACTTAATTAAATGAAACGTTATTTGTTATTCAGTTTGAATAGGAATAGCGCTTAGGGACGTTGTACATTTTTCTTTAATTTATATTATTTATATTTAACTAGATTTGATTTTTAATTTACAACAGACGCCTTCGTTTTCTGAGCGTTGATTTATCGGTCAGCGATCAGACAGTCTGATCGCCGTAAGAGCCCGCTCGTTCACGCGATCACGCCGTATTGAAAATTTTGATCGTCTCTCGAGGCGCGAATTACAACGCTACATTACTTCGAAAGTCTTCTCCTCTCGCGCGAAATTTTAAACGATAAAATGTCCATCTTTTTCCTTGCACGGCATAGCGAGCTCCCGTCGTTTCCCACGAAAAAGCGGAACTCACGATCGATGATAGCGTCGACTTAATCGACACATAATGTTCTTCTCTCAAACTCCCGACGAACGAAAATATAACGGAGTGGCGGCTCGATTCCTGTTTTCTTTTCCACTATGAAAACTCCTGGAATCTTCATTTTATCGCGTGTCGCTATTTCTTGTATCGCAATATTAACTACATCGACGTGCTGTATTTCGATAGTTCTGTCGAGTTAGATAACACGCGCGATTGCAAGTTTACGTGTCATTTAATTTGCAGCATTTAACATTTACGACAAAAGCGTCCTACGCACTATTCCGATAATAGCGTACACACACGATAAATAGACCACGTTAATTGCCACTGCCGCGACGCACAATAGCATTTTAACAAGCCCGTAAGAACTTTACGATAGGCACGCAATCGCCGTCTATCGCTTGATGTGCGCCCGTTGATGCCGATTAGATTCGCGTTTTACCGCCGCGCCGGGCGTAAATCTCAACTTCATTTCTTTCGCAGCTTTACAGCTCGCGAATCGTCGACGAGAGAGGCGCGCATCGGCCGTCGCGTTCGGTTTTCGAACGCAGGAGCGTTGTTCTGGGAGAAGAAACAAACGATATTCGGAATAGTTTTATCACACGGGGGGAGGGGCAGAGCATAATGTTCACTTTTGCATTCTCCCGCATTGTTTATGCGTTGTTGCTTATGAAATATTTTATTTATACCGTATCGTTTTATTCGTCTGCGTTTTATCCGATCATTTTGTTATTCTATGGGTTTTATTATGTCCACTTATGGATTTTGCTTGTTTACGACTGATCATTATTATTTATATCCCTCTCGTATTGACAAATTATTAAAGCGCGGAATTGTTTTCTCGTACAGCCTCCATTCACAGTCTGGCCACCCCTTTCGGCTCGCTGATGTCAGGCCCGCTCATCGAGGCGATCGGCCGCCGAGGCTGCCTCCAGCTGTCGGCGATACCAATTTGCGTGGGCTGGCTGATCATCGGCTTCTCGAGGAGCGTGACTTCTATTTTAGTAGGAAGGGTCATCTGCGGCCTATCCGTCGGCTTGATGGCAGTGCCCGCGCAGGTGCAGTATTTTAAAACGCTCGTAATCAGCAAAATTCTTCTCGTTGCACCTCGCGAGCGGCGCGCGATGCGTCAGCTGAATATTTGATAATGAATCTCGCCAAGTTAAATCCAAATTGCGAGAGAGAGAGAGAGAGAGAGAGAGAGAGAGAGAGAGAGAGTCGCGTTTTATACATACGTACGCAGGGATTACATTTTTGCATAAATTTTTGAAAGGACGTATACACGTTGTTATTCGATAGGTATTTTATACGTTTATATTAATTATATTATTATATGTTACTTGCTAAATATTTGCTAAATATTTGCTAAATACAATAACGTAACATACGTTATAATTACCGTCATAATTATAGGACTTTGAGATATCATATAATTAGATAATATTGCATATTTCAATATGAATTCAGTTAGTCTGATCCAGATTGAATTACGTTAAAATAGCAAACAATGAAACTGGATTTTCCGTGGAGCTGCGACAATGGCGGACGAATTAATCGATGAAAAAATTTTAATCGACCGAGATAATCGGCAGATCGATAATCAAGATCAAGTCGCGATACGTATAACCACGAATGATGCAATCGACAGAGAGAATTAATTATTGATCGATACGTAATCAACGTGAAATCAACGTAATCGATTGAAACGCTCATTCACATCATCACGTTATCAGGTACCTTTGATCGCTCTTAGAGCACTTAGACGGATTAAATATGAAGAATCGCTGAAGTTGGGTGCTTATTTCTTTTTAACGATCACACAACGTCATTCCAGTGCTTCTTAAATTTTTTTAATCGATTAACGCCCGACATTATCCAGTCATTCTCGGTACTTGACGATGCGCAAGTCACATGATGGTGAATTTTACGCTTCTTGAAATCCGTGAAGAAACCTCGAGATAACACGAGACATTTTTAAACAGCCTCGTTCGCGAAATGATACTCCAAATATTACAGACACTCGTCATCGGTCAAAGAAATCGTATCGAATAGGAATTCGGATGATCCGCGTTTACCTGTTCTCATCTGCAAATCCGTGTCAGGTGTGGCTAGGAGAAACGGCGGACACAGGTCTCCGCGGCGTCCTGGTGTGCGGCGGCTTCGCCGCGTACTGCTTGGGTATTCTGCTGGTTTATATTCTCGGCGCCTCCTTCAACTGGGACTTGGTGGCCTTCTACGGGATCGCACTCCCCGTCTTCTCCTTCATCGCGTTCTGCCTGCTGCCCGAGAGTCCTGTCTGGCTCATCAAACGGAAGAAAATCGAGAAGGCCCGGAAGGCGCTTCTTTGGCTACGGGGTGGAGATGCCGAACAGGTGAAGCAATACTCCCCCATGGACTCGCGTCCTGGTGACGCGGGGAATCCGAATCTCGGAGCGATGAACTGACTTCGACTGGTCTCATTGATTAACAGACGAACACGGAGGTGGCGATGCTGGAAGCGAGGATAACGGCCGACCTAGTCGAGAGGCAGCGTCAGGTCGTGGACGTCTCGCTGAGGCAACGCATCTCCTCGATGATGTCCGTCGTCCGGGACCCGGGCGTGCTGAAGCCGCTGATCATCATCAACGTGTTCAATATTCTCCAATTGTGCAGCGGGACCTACATTATCGTATTCTACGCCGTCAACCTCGTCCAAGATATGGGTGAGCGGATGAGTCCAATTTTCAAATCTGCCTTGCGTCTCTTTGATCCTCGACTCGCATGTCGCTTCTTCCTGCTTCGGGAGTAGACGGGACCGGTGAACATTTTTTTCATTCAGCCTGCCAATGCTCACGATGATCGGTCAATGTCACGCAGAGATAGGCTTCCGACCGAAAAGCGCGTACCGAAAATCCGTTTACCGTTCTTTACCTTCTTGCAGACGGCGGCAGCGTCGACAACTATCTTGCAGCTGTGGTGACGGCTGTCGTGAGATTCGTCTTCTCCATCGTCTCTTGCGTCATGTTCCTCCGGATAAGGAGACGAATCGTAGCTATTAGCTCGGCGCTCGGCACGGCTGTCGCCTCGCTGGTGCTCGCAGGATACATGCTCGCAAGGCAAGAAGGATCCTCCGTGGATGTGAGTACGCCTATACATAGTCTCGGAAAATCGGAACTTTAAAACTCGCAAAATGAAAAAGTTTCTCGGAAAGTAGCGAAGTTCGAGCGGGGGAATGCCTTGAAAATTCTCTTCAAGTACACTGCAAACCCGAGTGTGTTATTTGGACACGTGTAAGCTGAAGCTTATTTTTCACGCGTTTCTTGTCGTCCGAAATCACGTCATTTGATGCATTTCGGTGTCACTTGACGCGTTTAAACGCGTTAAACGACGTGATTTAAGACAAGACAAGATACGCGTAAAGGAAGCTTCAGCTTATACGCGTCGAAATAACACACACTCGGGTTTGCAGTGTATACACGAGTAACATGCCGTTGAGTCAGAATTAATAGAACAACAAGGTTGTAAGCGGAGGAAACCTCCTCTCGAGTCAAGAGCAACAAGCTCCCCAGAAACAAGCTCGGAACGGTTGACTGATGGATCCGGTTTGATCGATGGGCGGTTGGTTTCAGTCGTACCTGTTGGCCACGTTCCTGCTGGTCTACGTGGCCGCGAACACGGTGGGTCTGGTGACGCTTCCGGCGCTGATGGTCGGCGAGCTGATACCGATGCGGGCGCGCGGCATCGGCGGCGGCTGCTGCTTCTTCATCTTCAACCTGTTCATGTTCCTCATCACCAAATGCTTCCCAGCGGTAAGACTCACAGGACTCGGTAGAATCCGGTCGGACTCGGCTCTTTCTCTCCTCACCTTTCGTCGGGGAGATAAAAGTTTCACGACGGCGGAATATTCATTTCGCTGGTCAGCTCCCCGATCGAAGTGACGTCTAGCAACGTGCACGCTTGCACAGCGCTGTCCGCTTTGTCGAGAAGCTTGACGATCGAATCCTTCTTCCAGGTGAACAACGCGATTGGCGTGACCGGGATCTTCACCGTCTTCGGCATCTTCAGTCTATTGGTGGCAATTTTCCTCTACCTCTTTCTACCGGAAACCAAGAGCAGCACGCTCGAGGAGATCGAGGATTATTTCAAGGTAAGGAGGATCTGCTCGAGTAATGAAGTGAGCTCCTATATCGGTCGGAGTGATGGATTGCGGTGCGCTCAGTTCGAATGTGTCTTTACAGCAAAGTAATCTGCTTTGGGTGACGAGGGAGGGAAACCAAAGGAGGAACACGATCACGGTGGATAAAACTTGAGCGTTCATCTTTCCTTTTCTCACCCTCTCTCTCTCTCTCTCTCTCTCTCTCTCTCTCTCTCTCTCTCTCTCTCTCTCAGAGCACGTGTAAATAAATACGATATGTAACTAGCGTTAGATTGTAATTTATATTCGACTACGGCGTTAATCAACCATACGTCTCGTTATATGATATATTTTTTTATATTGAAATGAGATTTGCGATTGTGTAGATAATGATGTTTTTATA
Organism: Harpegnathos saltator; assembly: GCF_003227715.2. Taxonomy (NCBI): domain Eukaryota; kingdom Metazoa; phylum Arthropoda; class Insecta; order Hymenoptera; family Formicidae; genus Harpegnathos; species Harpegnathos saltator. Next base: position 1,422,800 of record NW_020229999.1, on the reverse strand, counting down.
TCACTATTTTGTATCGTAAGGTATTTCTGTAACTCGTCGAAGTGAGAAAACGCTACAACTCGTCGCGCCACGTGCACGCGCGACGTCGATCAAATTTTTAATCGAGGAAAACTTCACTCGATCTTTGTGTCACTCACGTTTTGAATAAAACGATATCTCTCACGACGATTGTGACCCCGTCATGTTTCCTCAATAAGACAGTCGCGACATTCTTGCGATAACACGAAACGGAAACGGTTGCGTCAAGCCCGCAGCACGTTCAATAGGCGTGAGTATTCCTTTTTTTCCTTTTATTTCAGTTTATTAACGTACTTTTACAGATATGACTTTTCGACGAGGTCCACCGGCATGATATATTACTGTCGGCACTCATATGTGATATCGGACACGCATACACACGCATGGTCTGTCTCGCTGGGACAGGATTTATTACCTTTTCGCTCGACTTTTCCCTCTCTTTTTCCTTTTTCCTCCTTTACACACGTATATTGTATATCGTATATGTTGTTATATAATGTTGCTACATAGCGTCACGTTTCAACATTACGTTTGAAATATTCGCGGCTACACACATATATCATCCATACGATCTGCAAAACGCGACAACTGTGCCATGTTTAGCGTATCCTTTATCGTTACGGGGTACGGGTATCGATTCACGGTACACAAACCTCTCTCGTCCTTCGGATTAGACCGCGCCTGGCATTACTTGTAAACGTGATCACAAAATATATACGGTTGTTTCACGTTACATTTTACAAGCAGCCGGAACTTAGTCCGCGAACGGTGAACTGTGCGACATTACAACGCGCGAGGACCCTAATCCTTTAAGCGTGAGGATTGCGGAATTTCTCGCCGGCGTATTTCGCGGCGGGGCCCAGCTCCTCCTCGATACGCAGGATCTGGTTGTACTTGCACAAACGCTCCGAGCGGCAGGGCGCGCCAGTTTTGATCTGGCCAGTCGAGAGGCCGACTACCAGGTCGGCGATGAACGTGTCCTCCGTTTCGCCGGAACGATGGGACACCATAGTGCCCCAACCGTTGCTCTTGGCGAGCTTGTGAGCGTTGATCGACTCGGTCACGCTGCCGATTTGGTTGACCTTCAGCAGCAGACAGTTGCAGGCCTTCTTCTCGATGGCTGTCTTGATCCTGAAATCGTCGAAATCCTGCTGTTTTAAGCAACTTCGTCGCGTTCGTTGGATAAAATTGAAAACAGGACCACATAATTTCGTAAAAGTACGAATAACTTTGGCAAACATAAATATTCAGCAATATTGATCCTTTAGCGGACACGAGGTCCTTCCGTTTCTTCCTTTTCTTTTTTAATATCTAAATCGATCACTTTAGTATTCATCAGCATTTAATAAAAAACGACAAGTCTCTCGCGTTAACTTAATAATATAAACTTTGTGATAAATACTATAAATAATATAATTGATATAATGAATATATGGGAAGAAAGATCGGTCGAATTAATGCGACAACAACAGAATCAAACGCTTCTTGATGAAAAAAGACAAAATTTCTGCTTGTTAGAATTCTAAAGCAGGAACTGTCAAATGGGATGACACTTGAATTCAAGTGTTACCTCTCAGGGTTAGTGACGGTGAGGTCATCACCGACAATCTGAATAGGGGTAGACGCGGTCATCGAGGTCCAAGAGTCCCAGCCGTCCTGATCGAAGGGATCTTCGATCGACACGATCGGGAATTCCTTGACGAATTCCAAGTACAGATTCTTCAATGCTTCAGGCTCCAAGTACGTGCTCGGGTCAGACTTTTCGTTCTTAAAGTCCAAGTCGTACTTTCCGTTCTTATAGAACTCGGACGCGGCGACGTCCATGCCGATCTTGATCTTCCCTTCGTAGCCGGCAGCCTGAGAAGTTCAGCGTGAAGTTATCACGAGCTACCGATCATCTTGAAATGACTGTGCTAAAATGTGTCTTTGACACAAATTCTCTCCTCTACCTTGATGGCGTCCATGATCAGGTTGAGAGCTTCTTTGTTCTCCAAGATGTTCGGCGCGAAACCACCCTCGTCACCGACGGCCGTGGCGTCAAGGCCGAACTTCTTCTTGATGCCCGCCTTCAGGTAGTGGTAGACCTCGCTGCCCATCTTCATGGCTTCCGTGAAGTTGCTCGCACCGGTCGGCAAGATCATGAACTCCTGCATGGCCAGCTTGTTGCCGGCGTGAGAGCCACCGTTTATCACATTGAACGCCGGCACCGGCAGGATAATCTCCTTGTTGCCGGCCAACTCGGCGATGTAGCTGCAACACGAATGTTCTCGTTAACTCGACGAAACACGCAAGAAGACAAGCTCGCGACTCGATTACGCGACGTCTTGTAATCAGCAATTCCGGATTTTTCAGGTAAAACGAGCCGACTGAACTTGTATCTCATTATGATCATCGTACAAAACAACAGGCTTGTGTGTTTTAGCTAAACTAGTACTGCACTGGAACCTTGTTTCTCTTCATGATCGAAAGAGGATATGCATCGTTTCGTGGAATTGCAACAACATACACACTCGTACAATCGTTTCATTTCACGGAGCAACTCCGAGATTACTTCTTCATCACACGCTCCGACGCTTACTTGAAGAGGGACACGCCCTTCTTCTTGGCCCCAGCCTTGCAGATCGCCAGGGAGACACCCAGGATCGCGTTGGCTCCTAGCTTGGACTTGTTCGGTGTGCCATCCAATTGTAACATGAGGTTATCGATCTCCGTTTGTTGCGTAACGTCTAGATTCGACTGTAGAACAGAAAACAGACGGTCAGCCTGTCTCCCGGCCCCGATAATCGTCGCTATTACGTAAGTAGACGCTTTCGCTGTTCAACTAGGAAGCGATACCTTCAATAACGCAGGAGCGATGATGGAATTGACGTTCTCCACGGCCTTGAAGACAGATTTGCCATGGTACATGGACTTGTCATTGTCCCTCAGCTCCAAGGCCTCGTGAACCCCGGTGGACGCGCCCGATGGCACCGCAGCGCGGAAGAGTCCCAGTTCATTGACGATGTCGACCTGAAAGAGATGACACCTGCCGTTAGGGAGGTTTTAGAGGGAAACGTCGTGTTTCCTCTGAGATAATTACATAATACTTTCATAATTAAGCAACGTATGCTACCTCTATCGTGGGATTTCCACGAGAATCGTAGATCTGACGAGCCTTGATGCTTTGGATCGGCATCCTGACGTGTGTCAATGTAAAGTATCTCGCTGCGGCTTGGAAGCTGCAAGCAGCGCAAAAAATTGAAGCGGTGATACACATTTATCTCTTACCTCGTTACATTTTGCGCTCAACGACACATTCGTCGCCTTGCTTTATACGCTGTACGATATGACATCCGCCTGGCAAGCTCCTCATTATTACGTTATCAGATAAGAAGCGGGCCTCAATGAGTGGCTGTCGAATCACGCGTGATGTCTCAAAAATGACGTATTGCGAATAAAGAGAAACGCCGGTGAGATCGAGGCGGGTCTCCGTTGACCTTCGCGCCGGAGAAGTCGACCTTGTCAAGGTCATCGCAAGGAGCCGCCCGTAGCCCGGTGAGAGAGCGACAATTATTCCGCGATCGAAGACGCGATTTTATCCTGGGAGGAGCGCACAGCTCGCGCGATCTCACGATCCTGAAGGATTTTGCGACTTGCTTTTGGAACGAGAGGTGACTACCGGCACGTAACAGCAGCATTTTCGCCGAGAACTCGACCGTGCGGAGATAAAACTCGCGCGTTCGCAGGAATCGCGAGGATTCGACAATCGCACGACGCGAATTTGTGGACAAAGGCGACGTTTTTTTCACAAATATACCGGCTATCGTTTTGAGTGACTATGCTCACCTAAGACGACACGCGCGACAATCCGCTCGGACCGTTCGACGGTGAATGAGATTTGACCTAGCTGGTGACCTCCCGTTCTGTTGCGAGCGACGAGATATCGATTGTGAGAGTCGAGCGAGAGGTTAGAACGAAGGGGTGGTCGCGATATTCGTCCGCCGCGACTCGCCATGGACGTTGGAATTGTAATTGTTAATGTGCGGATTAAGTAACTGTCAGTAAGTGTGCTTTGAAAAATTGACGATTTATCGCTCGTTAATATCGCCCGTCATTTGCATCCACGTAGAATTTCTCATTGTTTCTTCCGCAGTGAATTACATAACGAGCGAGGTGTGCAGGAATTTTAGCGCACGCTCTCTGGGATATCAGTTTATAGTGAACAGCCAATAGCGAAGAGACCTTGTGCGGTCCACGAAATCGATTGGTCGAATCTGAAGAGATGCAAACGTACCAACTGCCTTCGATTGCCGTTAGAAACCGCTCTTAATGGTACTGACGGTGTCATTTTGTCACAATGCCTTCGCCGCTGTAATATTTAAAAGAAGATAAACAAACCCTAATGTGTGTGCATTTTTCAGAAAAAAATACGAAGGATAAAATGTTTGCAAAAAGAGAAACTAGAATGAAAGGTCCTAGAATTACATGTCGACGTGGTCACCTGATTATCAAGACAGACGCTTTCTGCTCTTGCGACTTTCGTTTAAATAAATATTTCATGCGAATATATGTTGAGATCAAACTACCGCGTGTGACGCGTGAACGCGCGTCCAGAAAATGACGTAGCATCGTGAAACGATGCTCTTGCCATCAGCCTGGCTCCAGTACCGGTCAGGGAGAAAACTCCGATTGGCAACATTGTGTTCCCAGCGTTAGATTGAAATACATTTCGAAGGCGAGCGGACCGTTTGTTCGCCGTTATCAAGCGGATAAATCGGGCGTGATTGTGAAACCGTACTCGCGGGTCATTACGAGGTCATTGCGGGTCAGTTCGATTTTAATCGGAGGAGTGAGAAGAATGTCGGAGAAAGTGAAGAAAACGGAAGATAGAAAGAAATCGCCAATAATTAAGGGACAATATAAGACTTATCGCCGTCAACTCTCGGCGATAAGAACAATATCAGGGCCAAGCTTGCTCGTAAATTGCAAGACAGCCGCAAGAAACGCAGGACACAGGAGTTTGAGAAGAATCGCGAAACGGAAACCACACAAAACGGTAAGTCGATGTCGCGATGAAGTCGCTCGTTGCGAGATTATTCACATCGAGGCTCGCATGCTCTGCGATTTTGTACGCTTGTCTACACTAGGAAAAGTGTATTGTTGCATGAACCAAAATTTTGTTGTAACAACAAAATAATTTGGTTAAAATATGCCCAACAAAACTGTTCAGTTCCTGTTAAACAAATATCTTATTTGATTACGGTTTGTTCGTATAACGTAATACTTTTGTTATAGCAACCAAAAAGCTTTAACTATATGAATTTTGTTAAAAATACTACGATTTTTTCTTAATATGTAAAATCTAAATTTTAGTGCACAGAAAGACAAAATAGCATCCATTGGGCGTTATTTTAGTTTATGTAAAATAATATTTCGTTATTATGTAATTTTTATGGATAAAATAACTAAAATGCTTAATTTTTTTATACATGAAGTCTAAGAACAAAATCATTTGGTCCAGAGAACAAAGCAGAAAAATATATTTAGTTGGGACAACTAAATATTTTGTTATATAAAACAAGATATTTGATTGCTATTGAAAAATGCCTCAACTAAACAGTTTTGTTAGAGATACTAAATTTTTTTCCTAGTGCCCGTTTCCTAGATCCCGTTTCCCTCGAGCTGGTTCGCTGTAATCAACAAGTTTTTCTGCTGTTTACATGCTGGGATATTATTCATAGTACATGTATATTGTGTATAAAATGAGAGAACACGATTATTATATCCGATGAAAAGATTCGACTGATCGATCGATGTGAAAAGCGCGTATTTCTTAACAGCCCGCCAGATAAATTAATTTTTAATTGGTCAATTTTTAATTAATTAATGATTCGCTCGTAAAACAGCTCGAAGCGCATCGCGAATGCTTCTCCTTCGCGATGCACTTGGAAACGCAGTCGACGCCTGAGGAAAAATTTTTCGAGCAATTTTCTGAAAACGTTTTTTTAACGTCCTCTCGATTCTACAAGAGACCATGTGCTCAAAATTCTAAAGATTCAGAAGAAATTGTCCGATTGGATAGCAGAGCGGCAGAGGAGGAAAAAACTAGAAAAGCAAAAATTGAAAAAAAAACCGCCGTTTAAAGTTGGAATTGTCCCGCCGCATCTATTCTCCGGTTTCTTCTTCTAATACTTCAGCCGCGGCGACGACAACCATAGAAAAGAAGCCAACAGCGCAAATTCACGCAAAGCCTAACGTTAGAACTGGAATCACCAAGGTCACGCAAAAGCGTCTAGCTGAAAAGGCAACGAAAACCATAAAACAAACATCGGTCTCGGTGAAAGACTTGCGGACATCTCCCAAGGCTGGCACGATCAAGGCTGATAAAGTCAATACTAAAGAATGTTTACATTCTTTCGACTCTACAGCTCCAGCCAATTTTAAATTCAACTTATCGACGTTATCTGTAACAAATGTATTTACGTCGAGTACGCCTAACGGTCCTTTATTCGGAAAAACGTCGATAGAGGAAATAAAGTTGTCCCCGAAGAGCGATACCTTCGAGTACGAGGAAACGACGGGACATCTCAACACTGATGTCGGCTCGATTACTATTGAAACAATCAAGTTGCAGGTGTCGTCGGATGAACAGAAAATCTTAGATTCCTCGAGGGAGAAGCAGTCGAGTCTTACGAAAAGTTCATGGTCGCGCGACACGAGCAACACGAAGTCACACCAATCATCCCAAGTGTCTTCGTTCACTTCTTTCGTCGTGACAGTTGTGGAGAAAGACAACGCGAAAGGTACGCTTCCAGTGTCTACCGATGTTGTTAAAGACGATGTCCGAGGAGAACAAGAGGCCAGTCCTAGCAACGATCAGTCTTCAGGGTCGGCCGACCTGTCGCTGTCGCGGGACGTGCAGCCTGCCGACGTCCTAACGGAGAAGCAGAAGCACACCGTGCAGCACTTCAAGCAGCAGTTGCAGCTGGAAACGGAAAGGCTGCAACAACTCTGCCAGCGATGGACAGAGGTCCAGTCGCAGGACGACACCACGGAGGAGGCCCAGCAGCTCATCAATCAGGAGATCGGGCAGACGAGTCTGCTGATCAACGAGAAGTTCCAACAATTCCGCGACTTGCTGACGAAGTGTGAAACAGGCAGCTCTAATTTGCCGATCAACTGCACGGACCTACAGGGCTTTTGGGACCTGACATACATCGAGGTGAAGGATTGCGACTCGCGCTTCGCGAGGCTCGAGAGGCTCCGCGCCGCTCGTTGGCGGGAGAAGGAGCCGAAACCCGCAAAGTCCCGTAAGGAAATCGTCGCGAAGAAGAGCAGGAAGTTTGCGAAGAAGAAGACCGCACCGGTGAGGCACAGCACGTTGCGAGAACTGATCTCGGCCGAGAGGAGGAAGAAGAGAGCGGAGATGCAGAATAAGCAGGGCAAGACAGCTATGAGTGACCCTGGTCGGTCTTGGACACGTTGGATAAGTGCGTCACGAACAATAAGAGGCTCACGAGCGTATCTGAAAGAAGTTTAAAGGTGATGCAGCATGAAAACACCTCGGGCAAATGCTCGAAGAGAATAAATACGTCGACACCGGCGCACCGCAACATTGACCCGAAAACCTTCCACTGACTCAGCACGCCGTTCATTACGATGAAGATAAGCCAATTGTCTAACAAGTCGACGCTGTTGAATGACACGATACAGCACGCCAATCGGACACCTGGACCGGACACAGTCGTGAAACCGAGTGGGTCGGCGACGAAGAGTCTGAATATAAGATCGAAGCTTCAGATGGACGACAGTCCGGTTTCGTGAGCGTCCCTCGACGAGGAGTCGGTGAAGGTTAAGCAGGAGGTCGACCGAGATTCGATGAATGCGTCGGAGAAGATGAATGATTTCGTTAGCAAGCCATATTTGCTTGAGCGCGTTTGCACCGAAGAGAAGCTGGACTTTTACTCTCCGCCAAACGACTCGATTTTCGTATTCCAGTCCATGAACGATAAGAACAGCAGTATCTTCTCGTCTCTAAAAGATCCTGACAGCGACAGTGGCACTCTAGTTGAATCTAGCAGACTCGATAGATCCCAAGAGGACTCGACAATGAAGTTGCTCGTGGGGAACTCGAAGAGTCAGACAAGTGAAAATGCAGAGTTGTCGGGAAACTCAGCCCGTAGATTTCTTCACACCGCTCAAAGGCAGGAACGTCACGTTGCTGCCTTTGAGGAGAAACTCTAGTTGCTGAATCTAATGGTGAGTTGTTCGCTTCGAATTGGGTCGCGTAGTAATTAATAACACGAATAACTAAGATATCTTGAATAGTATAAGTCTAGTTATAAGTCATTAGCATATATAAAGAACCTCAACTCCTAATAAAGTTGCATCTGTAATGTCCAGTCTGCATAAATCGTAAGTTACAAGACGCAAATTGCAGACGCAGAACATTAACTAAAACACATAAAAATTGAATCACGAGTCTTATTTGGCACCGAGGGGCCTCGTATTATTAATTACTGCGCAGAATTATCAATGCGTTATTGTTAATTATCAATGTAACTGTATTCATTTCAGTCTCATTTCAGTTGAACTCTCAACTGTCTCATTTCAGTTGAATCCTGATGTCGCAGGTGACATAGCTGATGGCGTTGCATCGTCGGACACGGAGCGACGCGATCCGTGAGAGAATCCCCATGGAATCTCGTCTTGAGAAATCTCGTTTTTATAATATTTGATATTTTATATTTTATAGTATTATAGTGTGGACGCGATGTTTGCGCTGCTTGAAGATTCCAGAAACAAAAGAGAAAAGAATGAAATAAGTTATTATCCCAGTGATTCTGATACCGTTGCGCGTTCACGACGATTGTATAGTAGCGACGGATGTAAAGAGAGGCGAATTGTTTATTTAATCTTTCCCCAAATACTCTTCGATACAGTTCACAAATAAATATATACAGACGTAACTGAGCACATTTACAACGGTTTCGTAGTGAAATCTGTGTGGTCGCCGCCTCGCACCGATGTAGTACAGAAGCGAAACGCTGTCTCGGGATTTCTGTCGCGCAAGCTGAATGTGGCGGGAGGAAGGGGAGATGGGGAGGATTTTTGGCCGCACGCGCGCGAGTCGCGATATACAATATATATATATATATATCTCGTATATAAATAAATATATGTATATATATATGTATATATATATATATATATATATATATATATATATATATATATTAAGACCTAAACTAATTTATATAAATAAATCACTTAGGTACGCATCGTAGGTAGAGAGAGCTGGCGTATTAATTCGCCGTTTGCCGACTCGCGAAACGGCGGTAATACTAAACGGGATCCGCGTAACCGGACGTGCACGCCCGTTGTCCTGTGGTCCTGTGGATCCGACTGACGGCCGAGTGGAATCTAATAATCCGATCAGGCGCGAAGAGATTCTCTCTCTTTCTCTCTCTTTCTCTCTCTCTCTCTCTCTCTCTCTCTCTCTCTCTCTCTCGCGAGTGTCGCGAAATAATCGCCGCCTCTACCAATAAATATCGCGTTTAAATACGCGTTATCTACAAAATATCGTCTCGCGACCGCGCGAGAGCGTGGGTACACGAACACTGGGGAGGAGATATTGTACGTATTAATTATCATTAACGATTACAACGAGCCGAGGACGAGCATGTGCCCCGACAACGCGAGCCAAGTTGCGACCGAACGCGCTCGGCGCGTCTCCTCGATCGCACGATCGATCGCGCCTGCTTGCGTGCGTGCGTTCGTTCGTTCGTTCGTCGTTCCCTTCATCTGTCCGTCGATCCTTAAGCGAAAATATCCTCGAACGACGCCCACGACGCGATCTCACGTGTGCTCCATAGCTTACAGATTAGAATGGATTTTATTCATTAATCTAACTTAACATATCTCTCTCTCTCTCTCTCTCTCTCTCTCTCTCTCTCTCTCTCTCTCTCTCTCTCTCTCTCTCTCTCTCTCTTGCTCGCTCGCTCGCTCGCCCGCTCTCTCTGTCTCGGTAAACACGGGAATTCGTCGTTCGCGATGACGCTGAGAAAGAACTGATTCCGGCGAACTGCGTTTACATGATGTCAGCGCTGGTGGGATCGAATAACCGAGAAGTATTTTTTCTTTCATCACATCAGCTCGCTTGACCTTTCCTCTTCACCCTTCCTGCTTAAACCCTACCTGCCCCGCGATCGTAAATATATAATCCTCTATATTCTACTCACCAGCACGTGTCGGGTGAATTGTCGGCGAGTTTACGTCGTTTAGCTCGATGTGTGCTAATAAAATTTGGTCGGGCTCCCCCCTCTCGGTCGTTCCTCCCTCATCAACAGTCACGATATGCTGCTTTAACATTTGTACGACGTAGAATTAATTTGCGTAATCGAGAGTAACTCTTAAGGATAACGGTGTGACACATCGACATTTACTCGTACTTGTCGGAGCTTCAGCGCGAGTCTCGAGTTCTCTTAATTGTATAGCTCTGTCGTTAAAAGAGGCTCGTCCGAGGCAATCCGCTCGCTCTCGCGAGCGTCCGTCGTCCGCGACTGAGAGGTATTGTCTGTTACGGTTGTCACATCAACGAGATGAATATCCTGCCAGCTGCTCGGACTTGTAGTAACAATTATCATTACGCCGGAGGCGCTCGAGACATCTAGATCGTTTCGTCGAATTACCTATAAGCTCGATCGGGTCCTTTCAATCAGACACCTTCGCGTCTTAACGCGGGGGACGTCAGGAGCTCGGGGGCTTTTAGATTCAGCGTGATGGTTCTCTCGGTGTCTCGTCGACGACGACAATCATTCCGTTTGAATCGCGAACAAGCAAGTCGCGTGCAATTCGCACGCGTTCCGACGAGCGCGCGACGCAGTTCCCTCGTGTCGTCTTTCCTTCAACGTTCTCCTCGCTATTTCTCAGTCATTCATCACGTCATGAGAGGCCACGGATAACAAAGATCTAACTATCTCAAGAACGCATCAGAAGCACGCATCATCGGGAACGTTCCGAGTCGCGGCGCACAGGGTGCGCCAACGCGCGCGCGCGCGCGCTCGCGTAATTCCCACCATCCGCCTACTCGACGAATCTCGTTCTCAGCACGGCCGCGGCCGCCCACTAAGCCAAGTAAGTCCTGGGATTAGCCTTGGAGATGCCCGGCGAGTCGCTCTTGGTGGTGCACGACCAGGTTTCCTCGGCCAGGCTGCCGTACCTCTGCACGCCCGGGAACGGCGGACCGGAGCTCTGCGGCGAGTAATAGCCGCCCTGCAGCTGATAGTAGTTGCCGGACTGCTGCTGCTGTTGCTGTTGATACTGATACTCGGCTGCGAGGACGTTGCTGTAGCCCGAATAAGAGCCGTACTGGGACGACGAGTACGACGAGGAGTAGCCGCGCTCGCTCAAGCTGCGGTAAGGCCCCGGGTGGTGGGGCCTACCCTCTTGTCAGACCGGGGTGCTCACCGCCGCCGTGCTTATGTACTCGATGTCGCCGATGCTCTTGACCCGACGGTGCCGTTTGCCGCCCGTCATCGGCCGAGGCGGCAGCTGCGGCGGCGGCGGTGAGTTGCTGCGCACGCTGCTCATGTATTGGCACTGGCTGGCGAGGCTGCCGGTGTCCGAGGACGACGACGGTGACGCCTTCTCGCTTCTAGGCCGGAGACCGAACGCTCTGCTCAGGGATCCCTGCGAAAAGCATCACGTGTCTGGGTGAGTGATCGCTGCGGGTCGACCGAGCGCGACGGGTCAAGCGGTGGATCTCGACTTCCCGGCTCGGTGAGGTCGAAGCTACGGGCGAACGAGAGCGGAGTCCCGGGCGGACGCCCGAGAGTGCCGAGAGAGTTCTGCGGGGGTTTGCAGCGCGAATGTCCGAGTGATGAGCTGCGAGAAAACGTCTAAGGAACGTCGGCAGGTACCTTCAGACGGTTCTTAGACGTCTCCGTCGCCGAACGTCTCTCGCGTTGTTCGCGGGAGTTACGTGTTGGAGGAGTGAGACAAGCGTGGGGCGAGGGGGAGGGGGGGGGGTGCTCGGAAATTTGAATAGCGATTTTTGCTGCTGGTTCAAGTATCTCCCGCTCCCGCTGTTTTTTCCGGTGTCCTCTATTGCTGAATTTTAATTAATTTGAGAACTGATTAATTAATATTTGTACGTTTGTACGATATAAAATTAAATAATTCGATTGAATCTTTAAATAAATGTAACAACATGTTTCAACTCCATCGTTCAGTTTCATCAAATTAGCGTTCAATGATTGATGATTAATTACGGTTGAACTTAATTAATGTACAAGACAACATTATTTATTTGTGAAATTCAATTATTTCTGTCATTCAATTCAATAAATTTAATTGTTTCGCTTAACTTTAACATTTGCTGTGGAAATCGAGTTTCTCGCGCTCTTGTCGCAGGAGAGAGCGCGACATCGCTATTTAAATTTTCTCAATGCTGTCCTCCATTAGCAGCGGAGAACCAGCGAGTAGGTTTCAGTAGAGATGAGCAGTCGGGATGAGCAGAGTGAGATCGTTGCATGATTGCAGACACGACGCAGGAAGGATGCACGTGCTACGACAAAGTGGAGCGTTCGCAGTTCTCGCTTCTCGTCACTTCGCAAACAGACGTCGGCGATCGGCGCGGGATTCGCTGCCGATCGCGACGATCGAAGACGAGCTGTGCGAGCAGGATCGCCGGGAGAAGTGACAACACTAATACAGGGGGATAGCGTACGTACTTGACTGTATGTTAATGGCGCATACCTGTGAGCTTCTCCACGACAACTAGTAAAGGACGAAATAAGGTCGATTAAGAATCCACACACGTTGAATTTCCACATTGAAATCGTCAGTTTATATTTACACAATCGATTATGACGGGCGCGGGGCGCCGCGAGCCCCTCGCAGTCATAAGTAATGGCTCGTTATAATTAGTACGTTCTCTCTCTCTCTCTCTCTCTCTCTCTCTCTCTCTCTCTCTCTCTCTCTCTCTCTCTCTCTCTCATCTATCTCCCTCAAATGTTCTCTTTCAGCTACGTAATTAATTCGAGCTGCATAATGCAATTTTAACCGCTACTCGCTATGAAGATGTGCCTTGAGACACGGGACACTCTGGTTACATACATGAGGAGGACACGTGTTTAGCTAATATATGCTCGTTATATACAGTGTTTACAGTGTGGCATAGCGTGTACACATCGGTGTACTTGGCGCTGAGAACGGGGGGTGTAATCGTGGGATTAGGAAACGACGCGCGCGATCGCATCGCGGCTGAGTAATCGACGGATTTCCGAACGGCTCGCGGGAGAGGCAGTTCTCGCCCTCTCTCTCGACGCTGCGAAGCTCTACGCTACGATGCGGAGGAACAATCGCGACGCGAAATCGCCCGCGATAACGGCGAACGAATCGCCAAGGAAATTCGCGACGGAGTCTCCCCCCGAGCAATCCCGCGCGACGCCTTTCGATCCGTCCCCGTGATTCGCGGGGATTCCGCCTGCGTCGTTACACACGCAGGCGAAGGATCCCCGGACTGCGGTCCGGATAAAGGATCAACGACAGCGGGGGCGACGGAGGTGTTGATCCTGATAAATATGTGTCTCGAACAGCTGCGAATCTTTCGTCTGACGACGACCGACGGGGGAAACGACGCGGAAGGACCGTCCGCGCGATTACGACACCCCCTTCTCAGCGCGGCAGATTGTCTGGCAATCTGATTGGGCTATAAAGACGGAAACAAGGTAAGTACAAGTAAGATGACTAAGTACAAAGGAGAAGGTGTTTCTCGCGTGTTTCTCTTCTCATTCTCTATATAATTGCGAACAGTAATTACGGCTACAAGGCTTAGGCTCGTACTCCATCAGTCTTTTCTCTTTCTTTAACCTTGGCGAGAGCCAAGGGGTCTCCGACGCTGAATACGAAGAACCTGCGGACTCGCGGACCGCCGGAAACGCGCTCGACTGACGAATTCCCTACGCCCGCCCGCGTGGCCCGCGCGCAAAATTACAAGACGTCTCTCGTACGCGAGATACGCTCGCTTGCCCGCATCCTTCGAGGTCTGATCGAGGCGCGATCGAGGCCGAGATCCACCACGGAATCGCTCGGACCTCAGCGAAACGTCCGACTCACCTCCTCCCCGCCCAACGGCCGATCAATTAGTCGCGTTAGCCGGAAATTTTCCTGCTCTCTCTCTCTCTCTCTCTCTCTCTCTCTCTCTCTCTCTCTCTCTCTCTCTCTCTCTCTCTCTCTCTCTCTCTCTCTCTCGTCTCACCGGCCTTCCAACTTTCGTCACGTCGCTTCGCTTCGCTGAGGTCGTCAGCTTTCGACTGTCTCTCTCTCTCTCTCTCTCTCTCTCTCTCTCTCTCTCTCTCTCTCTCTCTCTCTCTCTCTCTCTCTCTATCTCTTTCTCTCTCGTTCTTTCTCACCCCGTCGTTCTCGAGCGAGCGAGGAAGCGTTCGCGACGTGGAACGCTTCGTCGTACCGCGCGACGTCGATAATGCGATACCGATGACTCTTCTGTGTGTTACTTTCCTAGGAGAGAACGCGGGCACCAGTTCGCGATCGATCGAGAACACTTTGCTGCTATCCGATTCTCGCGATCGGACGATCCTCACCGAGGAGAGACTGATCGCGGCGCGCGACACGAGAGATCCTCTCGCGAGCTTCAGCACGTCCGGATTTTGCCTTCCGGTCGGTAAGAATGATAAGGGGGATTGCAACAGCGTGATCCAGAAGAGACATGGAGATGATGATGCCGCGTAATCGTAACGTTGCGAGTGAACCGAAGACTGGACGCGATCGATTGCTCGGTCACTCGCGTGCCCTCGCGAAGACCGTTTTCTCAAAGTCTCCTGACTCCGGTCTCTGACGAGGCGAAAACAATGTTTCCCGATTGGCAAACGCGGTCAAGACGATACGGTACGGTACGGTAGGAACTGATGGTCCGTGTTAGAATTTCAAGCTCGACCGGCCGCGGCCGATCGCGGACTGTCGGAGACTCCGCGAAAACGCGCCGCAATGATGAAATAACCGAATGCAGCGAGACGCGCGGCGGCGGCGTCGACAGCAAAGTCCGATAATACGAGCTCTTTACGGCGATAGAACAATGTACAATGAAGTTTTAGAGAAAGAAACGGATATATGTATATTTATATATATATGTAAAGATATATAATATATATATATATAGAAATACCGAACCTTTTTCAAGTAAAGAAGACTGCAGGTCTGCGATGATCCACAGGATGCAGGGACAATGATTAACGTTAGGTCGAGCTCATAGCTCACAGCGTGAGATTCTGTTATTGACCCTCGTCGCGGCCTGAAACTTCCGGCACCGCCTGGACGACGACGGAGAACATCAAACAGCGCGAACGGAGCGGTCGTTAATCTCGCCGAATGAATACGTCAAGCGTCAAGCAATGTCCGGCGATCTCCGGCGAAGGTATCTTCGTTTTCGAGGCTGCACGCGCCTCAGCTTAGAATTTCACCCCGCGAACGTTACTCCGCCAGCGTTCGTAATGACGTCGCAGTGGTATCGCAAACATTGAGAATAATTGGCGCGATTTGGCAGCAGGCTGCTCGAGTCCGCGAGAGCGAAATTCGCGCGGTCCGCAGGATCGTCCGTCTCGCGCTCGGCGAGGGTCAATCACGGGCGTCACGGGAGAGAATACTCTTCGCAGTGGGGTGTCATTATGCGAGCGTCCTTAAGTAAAGCGATGCCATGCAGTCGTGCCAATGATTAAGAAAATCAAAGAGCTAATGATGAAAAGTCACACTGATGAGGTGCGTGGGGGAGATGAGCGCGATGGAGATGTGAAGGGGGCGAGGAGTGAGCGGCGCCAGGACCAATAGTCTCGCGCGCGCGCGCGCGTGCCAATGATTGTGCATCGGATGGAGAACGGCGTCAATAATGAGTTTCTGCATTTTTCAGCGCGCATATTCGCGTCGTGTGTAACCCGCGGGCGCGGGAGCGGCTCGCGCTTCGCGCAATTTTCCGAATGAATCAACACGTCGGGGGGAATGATCTCGCTGAAAATGATGGATATGCGTGCTCTCGCTGATAATTCGCAGTGCTTATTTGATTTCATGCAAGACCGAATGAATGTTGAATGCGGAAATGTGAGTGTCTGTTTTGTCTGTCATAACATATACATGAGAGGACACGGCCGTTCTCATCTCTCTTTCTCCCGAGAAGGATCGGAGGAGGACGGAGAAGAAGGGAGGAGAGGGGAGGGGGAGAATGAATCCGTCACTTACGTGATCCTGATGAAGAGGGGATCGAATATGCGGGATCGAGTATGTATGTCACACTGATACCGATGTTCTAGATATCTCTACGATGCACAATGGTCATGATGAGATCAAGCGTATGCTGAGAGAAGCGACTCGCCGGGAGATTATCTCTTCCGGGAGACTATCTCGCACTGTCCTCTCGGCTCCCCTTCCAGTCCGACGTCCAGTCGAAATCGAAGCCGTCGATTCTTTCTCTCGACCCCCGCAGAAGAAATCGTCCCATCGATTGACAGGCGAAAGCTACCAAAGGAGCGATCGAAAGTGATCGGTTTCTACAAGTTCTTCTAAAGATTACTCACTCTCGTACAACGATGTACTTCACATTTTCAATGCGGGCGTTGAAAGAAAACGCCACGACAGAGCTACGCGTCTCGACTGTCGGCAGTTCTCACGCGTAAACGCGCGATGCCTCGCGCGAGCGCTCAGTCTGCACGCTCGGTGAACACGAGACGAGAGAAAGCGCAGAAGCGTGTGCGAAGCTCCTCCTAAAGTACGCGCAAGCTCAACTCGAACTCGCGCCGCGCCGTCTAATTAGTAATTAGCGATTACCTTCGGCGAGGCTCGCTCTGAGCGATCACGCGCCTACCTGTGAGACCGCGAGACTGGAAGAAAGGATCAAGAAGAGTGCAAGGGCGAGGCGGGGGGCGGCATCGAGTTCCTGGTGCAGTCGTGCGCGGAGGACCAGGCCCTTGGCGAATCTAGACGGTACGTTACCCTGAGGCTGGATCTGCGACGGTCGACGGTGCCGGTGTGATTCGCCGTCATGTGGAGGGCCGACAGCGAGCTCTGATGATGCTGTAGATGCAGCGCCCTGCTCCCACGCCCGAGACTACCGCCCGCGCTCGCGGTGCTCATCGGACGACCCCCGGCGTTGCTGTTCCTCGGGACCATCTCCAGCTGACTTCTACGCAACACACGCACACCACCCTTCATGCACGCCTTTCTGCGTACGCGCACCCCCTCCATCTATACGCACATACCTCGACCACGGACACACACACACACACACACACACACGTACGGCACGTGCTACAGCGAACCGCTCTATCTTTATCACTTTCTTTCTCTTTTTCTTTTCGTTATTTCTTTCTCCCTCCCTCCCTCCCTCTCTCCCTCTTTCTCCCTCGGGAAGAAAGCGCCCGGTAGCTTTAAGCTTCTCACCCGATGTAAAAATTTGCATCGCGGTGTGCCGCTGCTCGACTCTGTTCCTTCCGACGTGGACATTGGAATGGAACGCGATGACGATTAAATTCGCTCAGATGACGTATACCGATTCTCGCGACCGTCCTTTATATTTCGACTGATCCTGCGTCGTTGCGCGCGAGGGAGAGAGTGAGCGAGAGCGGGCTTCCGCCGCTCGGCCTCCTGTGGCCCGCGACGACACTCGCTCTTGACGTAGTGGCTCGCTGCAGGTGCCCGAGACGGTAGAGACGAGATCTATCTCATAATGAATATCTAGTTACAACATAAATATACATACACAAGCATTTTGTGCACCACCGATATAGAGAATAATGTATAATGTTTACCGGGCTGCCGAGCTGCGCAGGATCGTGAGCCGAGCGTGAGCCGATCGGGACCGACGACCGAGACGCAGCTCGCAGCCGCCAGCTAACCAGTCAACGAGAGAATATAAACATCGAACAGTCAAAGATGTATATAAATATATCAAAGTTGGCAGAAATCAGAAAAAGATAAAAGGAATCATAATGCACTGTGGTGTGATTCCTGGCCAGAGAGACCGGTCCGAGAGTAGCAAGAGAGGGCTCTACGACGAGAGAGGCAAAGGTACAACAACAACTGTATATCTCTTTTTTTCTTTTTCTCTCTTCATACGTTACCGATAAGACACCGATAATGAGGGAAACCGAGGTACGACCGATAGTGACGCGCAGCCGACGAGACGCAAGTGCTCGGAAGTGCTCTGAGAGAGACTTTCGGCTTTCGAGAGACCGTCGCGATTTGCCTCGCGAGCAACGCGTTGCGGAAGAGAGTGTGGCGCGAGTAAGAGCAACGGGTGTGCGGCGGCCAAAGGGGAAGGGGGGGGGGAGGGGCGTCTGACCAAGGATTACACCACGATCACTAAGATTAACATGTGCTGTACATAGCGCAGTGCAGTGCAGGCGGCAGCTGTGGGCTACGGCTCAGCTATGAGACACATTACCGGTGGATCCGCGATCGAGTGGACTTGCAGACCCCAGCGAGTCGCGCCGCGACTCGGCGAAGCCGCGGGAGCACGGCAAAAAGAGTACTCCGGCACGTTCCACTGGGTAATCTCGCGTACGTTTGCATATGTACATTATGTCGAGACTGTAACTGTACTGTATATTTACGTGTGTGTATGCCCGATATATATATATATATATATATATATATATGTATGTATATCCAGGTATGGCATGTGTATTAAAGACTAAACGGGTACTTCCGCTCGCTCGCTCGCCGCGAGACCTACGAGATCACTGCGCGATCGACGACCGGCGGCGAGCGGGCGCGCTCTTATGCACTCTATCCATTAGCTCGATATATACCAAAGGTGTCCACGTTTCAGCTTCGCTTCGATCAGTCGGCGTGTGCAGGCAGCTTCGATGAAGCTTCAACGGCATTCGCCAGGCCGAAACTCCAGTCGTTCGCGATGTCGCCGCATTAGGGCGACCTGATTATTTCGGCTGTTCTAGTCTCACTTTGACAGCACTTGACGTGTTTGAACATGTTACATCGTACTCTACACGGGCGCGAAGCAGTACTCCGTTAGTATCACTGAATGTTCCGCTGCCCGATGCGATTAGAGGAAACTCGAGGTGGGGAGAGAAAAATGTCTCTAATTATTGTCGAAGAATCTATCGTTTTCAACTGTCTCAATCGAGTCTGAATGTTTAGACGAGAGTTCCCGGTCACGACGACAGAGATATGATTTCATAGCGAATAAGCCAAGTAGCGTTTTGTTCAGCGAGTTTCCGTTCGTTCGCTTCACAGCCAGTCACACACAGAATTGAGATTCTTTCCGCGCGCAGAAGAAACGATTTCGTTAGTGTAACTGGATTTCCCGCTGCCGGATGAAAAGGTCGGCTGCAAAGGCGGGAAGATTCCGGCAGGAAGTTTCTGATCAGTCAATTCCTTTAGGCTATCTCAGCCGAGTCTCCGACAGTCACAGCTGAATGTTCGGACGAATTTTTTTCAACCGCGGCGTAACAAAGATATCGTTTTTCTCGCCTGGTCTCCATTCGGTTACACGAAGTGAGATCTTCTTCCCCGTGCGAATACGACAAGGATGATTGGAAGCACTAGTGAGTTCCGGCCTCAACAAGGATCGAAGCTCCATTGAAGCTGTTGTGTACTCGATATACCGTGACGAAGACACATTATCGAGGCCGTCTGCGCGGAGTACCGCGCTTGGTGTTAGCTTCCACGTCGAGAGAAGCTTTTTACGCCGGCTTTTTACTATAGAAGCTGAAAGCGCGCGTCGGCCTCGTGATTTGATTTCTTTCTCTCGTCGCGGAGCGACTAATTTGACCCGACGCGTCCGCGTTAATCGCGTTGCAGAGGAGCGTGACAAGATCCAAGTGAAAATTGTACTCCCTTCATATTCTTCGCGCCCGAGCTAGTTCTCGGGATATGTACAACTTTCTCTCTATCTCTATCTCTCTCTCTCTCTCCCTCTCCTTCTCTCGATTCCTAAACGATACATAAAATTACTGTCGATTACGAAAGCTTTTTGCGGGAAGTTCACGGATACGGCCCTTATACGGCTATCCTAACTTTACTCGTAGAAATTCTGGAAAAGTAGCTGCCTATCGATTACCAGTGACTATACAGTAACAACTCTCGCTCTCTCTCTCTCTATCTCTATCTCTCTCTCTCTCTCTCTCTCCCTCTTTCTCTCTCTCTCTCTCTCTCTCTCTCTCTCTCTGCCCCTCTTCTCCAGACTAACGTTATTTTACGGCGCAAAACGCGAGTATCGATCGCTCGCGAGGAAAGCGTGGAATGCGCGCCGCCGTCATCGACGACGACGGCCACGACGACGAGAGGATCCGCCGGTGAATCTTTCCGATGGGACTTTTCTTATCGCGAAAAGTTTCGCGGATGAGAGAAGGCTCCTCTCGCGGTCGAGAGCGAACGGGAGGTGTTCGAAGCATTCCCGATCTCGCGGGTGCGCACGCTCGCGAAAAAGCAGCCCTGTAAACAAATAATTGACGATGCTCTAGCGAATGCCTCTGTTTCCGCGACCGCCGCGAACACCGACACGCCCGCGATCGGCCACGTCGTCACCCGGGGACCTGACTTTGGCGCCACGTAGCCTGTCGTAGACGCGGAGTATCCGGCGCGTGACCGTCCGGGTCGTCCCGTCGTCGTTGTTCGTTGCCTCTCAACTCGCACCTGCCTGTCTCGATCGTTAACGCGCCGTATCGTAGCGATGATCCACGGCGAGTCGATCGGAGAGGATGAGGATATAATCACGACCGTAGACGACCTCATTTCCTCCCAGCACTAACCCGACCCCTTCCCGCTGTTGTGTTCCCGTCCTCGAAGGGGAGCCTTGGAAGAGCGTCTTTCGCGCGACCACCGCTATAGGAAGGCTCGATTCCGCCTTATTGTCTTTTGGTCGACTATCGAAATCTTCGGAGGATCGAGCGCTTTCCGTTTCCTCGTCTTCTCGCTTTCGCGTGCAGCCTCCCGGACCAACGAGATGAAAGGCAGTGAATTACGTTTCGCGGGAACGTTTCCGTCGAAGAGCGAGGGGGTTTTATCGAGCGTGACAGTTGACCCGATGAGCGACGCGCCGCCGACTTTTCACCGAATAGATCATCGAACGGAAGAATATTCGCAATGCTAATTTAGCAATGTTAATTTAACGGAGTTTTGCTACCAATTTGCGATAAAGGGAAAATTATGGTAGAGTTTGTTTGATCGAAGGTCACGAAATCCCCCCCCGAGAGTTCTGCAACGTTGTCTGCCAACAACAGAATTCACTTTTCAGTTCAATTCTCAGAGAATACGCTTGCCTTCGACGCAAAACTCACCGAAAGAGAACGCCGCGACTTTGAATTATCCGAACTGTATACTCGCCCCTTTTGTTCGCGCACGTCATGCGATATGACGCATTGACAACTTGCAGTAAATGAAGTCGGCAAATTTTTTCAAACGTGTTATTCCACCGCGATGGTTATGAAACGTGACGGTTCCAAACGTGAGCGGCCGTAAAGCCGGGAGTATCCGAGAGAGTCGTGGTTCGAGGAAACCCGAAAGTACCGTAACTTTCTTGTTAGCGCCAATTAGACCTTCCCTTCGTAAAACGCCCCGTCGAAGGTATTCTTATGTCGGCGGGGGAATACATTCCTCGGTTTCATAGCTCCTGCGCGGCGTCGGAGGAACTACGTCCGCGCGCGTTTGTCCGGTCCTCGGCGTTTATTAGAGCGCACGTGTCCGCTCGTCATCGACGTACGAAGCGCAGTGAAAGTGAGTTAACAAAGCGTTCGCGCTCGAGGAGGCTGTATGGGACGTTGTTCTCGAAGCCTTAAGTGGATTCGTCGAATCCCCCCGAGGCGCTCCTTCGAGACGGGACGTGTTCGCGGTCGCGAGTTCTCGGATATTGTTCCGGACGTCGGCCTCGCCAGCAGCGAGCGGCGAGAGCAACGACGTCGTGTCGATTAGTGAGCGTTGTCCAGTGTCGCCTCTGGATGACAGTAGACTGAGTACCTTGCTGGCAGAACGAGCGCTTCTAATTCGGCGGTGAGGTGCCGTCGGATCATGTGCTTGGCCGGCGGTATGCCCAGAGCGGTCGCCATCGTGTCGCCGGTGAACGACGGCTCCAACACAACCAGAGCGCCGTGCACACCCGAGTCTGCGGGAGAGAAAAGCAGAACGTCTTCCTTCGTCCGAGATCACTTTTCACGTTTCCGAGGGGAAGAAAGTAGACGGCTCGTGTGTGGACTTAAACTCTTAGGACGGTGTTCATACAAGGGGAGGATATTAGGCTTTCTTTCATGTAAACCCTCTTCAGTTTTACTACGTTCCCTGGTAGGTGGGGTGGGAAGGCTTTACAGTCAGTCGGTGGAATTTATCTTACTAAGAAACGGTGGGTTTTAACGAACACAGAATTTTTGTCAACAGCAGACTTTGGTAGCCTGCAAGTAGCATATATGTGTGAAACGAAAAGATAATCGATCAAGACAAAACGCGTGATTATATTCCTCGGCTGCAATTTTTAGCCCGAGAACGTTCGCAATGTATAAAAGTCAACAATCTCGGGAAGAACGATAAAGATCTCGTGGCGTAATGGAATCTCGAAATCCGTCGCGTGGAAACGGAAGGAAGGAAGGAAGGAAGGAAGGTGGGTGGGTGGCACGACGCGAGGAATCTGACGTGCATGGGTCACCTTTCAAATTCTCGGCGTATTCCGTGAGATCGATATTTCTCGCCCACCGAATGAACCTCTGGTTCGTCCAGACCAAAGGATCCGTGTCGACCTGCTCGCATTGGTGTCTCCTGACGGCGAGCGCCTGTCACAGAAGCACGAGGTCTCTTTAGAACGGCTCGCCAGCCGCAATTACGTTGTTCAATTAGTCGTCGCTGAGAAGCCGCTCGCGCAAAAAGCAATCTTGGCGTTAGCGCGAGCGAGCCTTTGTCCTCGCGCTCGCGTAACGTAACGTAACGTAACGGCAGCGCAATGGACTCGCTCACCTGCCGATCGTAGTTCAACATCCGCAGCAAGTGAATACCGTGGACGATGCTGGCCTGGTGGAACTTCCTCGTCACGCCGAGCAGCTTCTCCAGCTCCTTCTTGCTCAGATGATCCAACATACGCGCGTCCACCATATTGGTGGCGAAGCTCTCCGAGTACTGGGCCAGGCCGAGGTCCGGCAGCCACTCGGAGCTTACCCAGGTGTGCCCGAGCTGGGCGATGCAGGGGTACCGGACGTGACTCGGGTGCCGATGCTCTTCGATAGCCAGACGCAATTTCTTCCGGTGAAGGGGGTGAGTGACGCCCAAACCGGCCTCCAGCTCGGCGTCGCTCAGCTCAAGCAGCACCTGCAAAACGGACGTTACGAACGAACGGCGATAATTACAGCATGTAAGTATTCGCGGGTGCCCGATGACGACGATAGGTCGCCGATTACGGCGATCTCGGGCGATGGTCAGTCGCTGTTGATCTCTTCGAGTTCTCTCACTCGGTTGGTGATTTAACTCGAAAACGAGGTCGACCTCGCAGCGGGCAACAATAAAACTACCTGACTTTGCGGACACTCCGCGTTCGCGTCCACCAGTTCGAAACGACCTCAAAACTTGCTGATGAAACAGCTGACCGCACTCTCTTCGTTCCCCCTCCCTCCCTGCTCTTTCTGTCTGCCATTCCTTTACCTTGCCCGACTTGACGTTCTCAGCACATCGCGGCCCGTACTGCGGCATCCCGAGGGCCACCTCTAACCACGCTAAAACGGTAGGGGCTCGCCATCGTTCCATTGGTACGGAGGCCGCTTCTCGCAGCAGACGAAGTTTCTCAGCGTAGCCCTCCTCGGTGAGTGGCGACCACGATCGAAATGGATCAAAGCCGTCCGATCCCTCGTTCCCGCCGCTCCCGCCGCCGGAACTGTTTGCCGTCTTCCGGTGTCGCGAGCGGGCGAACACCCTGCCGGGAGGAAGAACGATGATTCATATCGCGCATCTCGATGGAACAATGCTCGGGGAATCGGGTGAATGAATCTTTATAAATTGACTTTCAAAGTCGCTGGAATCCACCGTGAAGTTTATCTATCATTCTTCCTCACATTATGACGCGGATGAAATACACTGGCTGAAGAAACATCTAAAAATGGAGACTGCGTTTATTCGCGATGGGTACTGATAACACATTTGCTCACACCGATATGTGTGTGTGTATTATTATTATTTGTATAGCGGGAAAGTTCGTTTGCAAACGAGAAAATATCTGCTGTGTTTGTAAAGCCGCGAGTCGGGGTACTTTTTTTATTTAGATAAATGAATTTTTAGTTTAAAGCAAAATGTATCATTAGCACCCACCGAATAAATATCTTTTTATTCATCTCAAGAACCCGAGTAGAAAAATTAATAGGGCTCTGGTAAGGGCCTGATTATTTTTCCCTAACATCAATCGAGCCCTAGTAGGGATAAAAAAACACGGGGCTCTAAGATGTGTGACAAAAGTTTAATGGGTCTTTATAAGGCAATATTATGAGCGCCTTATAAGGCAATATTAATAGAGCCTCATAAGGAAATATTTTTATTTAAGTAAAATTAAGTAAAAATTTTCCTTCTTTTCAATCCAAGAAATTTAGATTGTAATTTCTTTATTTCTTTATAACCTTGTTAGTATACAAGAATTTCTTTTATTTTAAAAATATAGTATAGTTTACAATAAAATATAGCATTCTTTACACGTAAAAATCCTGCTACTGTTTTTATTAAAGTTTGCTGCATTTCAAATGAAGGCAATACTAAAATAATCCTTGGAAGAGACTAATGAACATGGCAACCAAAACTAATAAAATTTGTTTTTAATAATGACTAATGAATATGGTAATAAAACTAATAAAATTTGTTTTTAATTGCGGTATAATTAAAAAATCTTTAAAAGAACCAGGTAGAGAACGTACCTACTAAAGCAATATTAAACTATGACCACTTACTATACGCTTCAGATCTTATTAATTTTCTATAATAAAACTTGATTTTGTACATCTGAAGCATCCTTAAAAATTCCTTCTAAGGCCCACATCAATTTTCCCTATCAAAATCTTATTTATTAGATCTAAGGCATCCCTAAAAAATCCTTCTAAGGTCCTCCTCAGCTTTCCCTATCAAAGCGTTATTTCGCAAAATCTAAAATCGTATCCCTAAAAGATCCATCTCCGAGCCTGATGTGGTAATAATGAGACATCCCTTTCTAGGGCATCCTCTTTTCAGCCTTATCGGGGCCTTATGCTTCGTGAGGATGGCCCTAACAATTTCTTGCTCGGGAAATCATCAATCACATTGCGTGAGACTCGACGATATTAACCGCCGTCGGATTCCGCTGAAAATAACACCGCGGAAGCTCAGCCAACTTGTTTCCGCGAGTAAACTTGCTACCGGGCAGGAAAAGCGATGTTGCTTGTCGCGAGACCTTCGTGCAATCGTCGGGCCCGATTGCAAATACGACGCGGCCAAAAACGGGAAAATAGATTCCGCCGGGGCGGAATATACACTTAGTGCGTTCCGTACCGCGTGTCGTGTTAACGGCCCGCCGGCATAACGGAGGTTTATGAGATTTCTAGCGTGCGCTCTATAGCCAAAGAGAGCCGCTTGGCACCATCCATCACTTAGAATAAATCACGTCGCGAACGGCTCAGGTATGAAAGCCTGTCATCGATACCTGCGACCGTAGATTACGCAGCGTCTGAGGGGAGATGTGATTGAAAAATCGATCGCGTTCCCGGCAGCTTCTCCCAAACGGGACGGGAAAGTCGTCCCGCGGTCGCTCAGAGTCCGCTTCGCGCTCCCCTCCCCGCGAATTTCGCAATTCGCAATTCGTCCCGAACGTGATGCACATCGCAGCGGTGCCGCGCGATAATAATACACACCGTCGTAAAGTCGCAATCTCTCGCTTATCGCGTTACGAACTCATTTCGCTCGTTTGTACATTGTTAAGCGGCGAAGACTCGCGTGGCGATCGCTGCTGAAAGTGATCGATGCTGAAAGTTGTCGCGGAATGCGAAAGCGTGTAGCAGCTGCGCCGCATGCGAACGCGCGGAATTGAAGAATCAACGAGCAGCCGGAAAACCGCGCTTGCAAAACCGTTCGCGCTCATCGCCGCGACGGCGAGCCGAGTTACGACTTGGCGTTACGATCGCACCTCGTTTCCGCAGCACGCGCGCGCCAACTCGTCGCGGCCAACTTTCGCGGCTTTTCACGTCGCCGCCGGACCTATTATTCGCGGCTCGGTGTCGCGGACGCATAAATTACAGGCGACAATGAAACGATTCAATTTCGTTAACACGTAAAATGTACCGGCCGCTGCCGCGCATCGACGGTAATTGCGATTAAGTGTTTGTCCAACGAGCCGCATAATCGATGCGTTTTCACTTAATTAATACGTAATTAGCATCATCGGGAGGATGCGCGTAGGGCGAACGCGAAAAAATGGCCAATCGGACGCTCTCGATTCGTCTATTTTCTACAGCTGTAAATCTTATCGCGCAGCTTCGGGGAGCTTCGATCGCTCAAGCGCCGACGCCACTGTATTCGCGTCACGAAATTTCAAAGGCTGAACAATCCGAACGCTCGAATTCTCACTACGAATCTTGATTATCCCGTGGCAATCCCCAAAATTAGTTCTATTGTATCAAGAGCCTCGATCTGCAGCTTCCAAGTCGAATTATTCAAACTCGGGCTCTTCAACTTCGAACAGACTGGAGCGCGAAACAAAACAGAGAACCGCGATTGCGACTCGCGGCAAAAGTATGATTCGAGAAATTTCAAATCAATTCTTTCGTAACAACAGTACGATGTCACTCGAGCGCAGAAATGAGCGTTAAAAGTTCTTTACACTCATCGTGCCAAACTTTCGAGACTTCGGATCAAATAACACTACTTCTGGGGGGTGTCTCTCTCTCTCTCTCTCTCTCTCTCTCTCTCTTCTCTTTCACTCCCCCGTTTCTTGTTCCTTCTCCTCGAGACCGGATTTTCACGTCGTTTTTCCGATCTCCCGGCCCGACTCGGCCGACCGCGCCGGGCGCGTCTCGCGCGCGATAAGAAGCGACGTGCAGGTCGCGAGGCCGGGGCCTTCTTACCTTGAAATGGATCCCCATGTGCCGCCGCGAGTAGCGGACGATCGCGAGTGCGCGGCAGGTGCGACGACAGGTGGAGGCTGCTTGTTTCGCCGCGGCTCGGATTCCAGCGGGCTGGATAGCTGCTCGACCGATCGCGATAGCGACGAGTTGTCCATGGACCTCGAGAAGGCGTTCAGGGGCGACAACGTGGGGCTGCAGTCCTTCGGTGTGGTCGCGGCTGGAAGTGGAAAGAGCACGCTCGGCTGAGCACACAGCGCGTCGCACGATGGTACCGTCAATTTGCCGCAACGGTCAATTCCCGCGAGATAAGGTCCATGATGGGAGGATTCAAGAGGGGGACGTGGGGGAGTGGGGGGGGGGCAGGCGATGACGGAGATACATTGCGGAAGTGTAATGAGATTCGACCGACGAGAGAGAGCCCGGTCGCTCGCGAAAAGCGAAGCGCGAGAACGAAGCCGGTAAAAGCGCCGCTTGCCCGCTCGACGATTGTATCGCGCAAGTAAGCGAGCGAATAAATTATTACTCGGCAATTACCGCGTAGACGCGAGGCCGAGGTGTTTCACTTCCGAGTCGGCTTCGCGCTTCGCTGGGGCTTCGAGGATCGAGAGCGAAGCGTCGCTCTCCTCGACGTGGATGTGGAAACGTTCGCAACCGCGACGTCACGCGACGCTTGCGGAAGCGAGCGAGGTGCTCTTCTCTTCCACGCTCGTCGCCATTGCGCAAATGATGCACTCGCGGTATTAATTGACGAGTGATTAGACAGACGTAGCACGGTGGTACGTGACCGAAATTAAACGAAGCCACCGACGACGGCGGTTCGCGCGGCGCGAGCGTGTTTCTCGTCTCGTCCGCCGCCCGCACCTCGTTCGCTTCGGGAGTGTTTTGCGCGCCGGCAAGGTCGGCGGCATCATCCTTCGCTTGTGAATGACACATGGAGCGCAGAGAGGTGTAATCGATGCAAGTCACATAAAGAACACACAGCGCTTCGTGCGGCGATCCCGCTCGCGTGCAAGAAAGCCCTTTCGTGGGCACAGCTCGTTCTTGTCGTCCGTCAGGTTTACGGTATGTGCATGCGCATGCATCGGGCCACGTAGCAGGCAGGATTTTGTATCGGGGACACATCCTTGGGGAGAGCCCCGTTGCCGTCGGTTAGACTTTTACGCGCCGAGAAAAACGATGATTTATTCGCCGAGTGCCCTCGATCCCTTTCGGTACCACCGTTCACCATGTTAAGGAGCACTCTTGCACTCAACACAGCACATACACACACAAACACACACACACACACATATATACATACATACATACATACAAGAAGAGATAGATGACTACTAGGGTGACCAGAGTGAGATAGCGATCGCGTCGCCCGATTTTTCGTCGACTATCGCGACTCCGGAGAGCTCCGAAGTTCCGCGAGAATGAGTAACGGGGAGACAAAGACAGAGACAAAAGAGAGCGAAAGAGAGGAATATCGTTGTCGGGCGAGCGACTGTAAAAGTACTCCAACGCGACGTAATTGTCCGCCGACAAGCGATCGCGATTGTCGATCTTGCCTCGGCGTCTCCGCGTAGCCGCGCGGCCGACGGCGATTGATCGGCCGTCGATCGACTCGCTCGTCCGGATCGACCATTTCGCGATCGCTCACGGCGGGGAGAGAATGGAATAGGGGTGAGAAGGAGACAGAAACACAGAGAAAGAGAGAAAAAAGAGAAAAAGAGAAGCAGAGGCGCCAATGGACATGATAACGACGACGAGGACAAAGACGACTACTACGACGACGACGACGACGACGACGACGACGACGACAACGACGACGAAGACGACGACGAGGGATTCGGATGGAGAGCGAGAGCCGAGTGACAAAGGAGGTGACGACGATCAGTGATTTATGCACTTGGACACTTACATTGGTATATGTGGGGTGGTGCTACGGAGGATACCACGGAGATGCTGTCCATGTCGAGACCGCTGCCCTCGACCGTAATTGTCGGCGTGCCTGCGCGGAAATATATACGGCACATCAATGTCAACGAAGACGGGAGAAAGGGGGGTGGGAAAGTAGGGGAGGGAGACTCGTCGGCCGGGGCCCGACGGGCCTCTCGCCTCGCGTCTCCGTCGGAGCTGTCAAGAACGAGCTTCTCTCTCTTCGTCGAAGGTCTCGGCCGGGAGCCTGTGTTCTTTATGTCGCATACCTGGTCTGTCTCGCGCGGTTTCTCTATTACCCGGGGGTCACGCGAGCCTTCGCCGGGCCGGGCCGGGCCGGGCCGGCGTGCCGGAAGTGGAGGGAGCGAGGCGGGAGAGGCGAGTCCTGATCCTGACGCGACGAAAGTGCGAAGCGACTTAGGCTTTTTGCCGCGCGACCATTAGCGCGCATTTCTACCCGGCTAATAGGGAAAGTTTTAATTGATAACCTCTCCTCGTGTTCGGAGGGAGAGTAACGTTCAATTGACTAATTAACTTTTAATCCACCGCCACACGCGCTATCATTGACGAACGTTCCCTAGACTCTCGCTCTGTTCTAAGATTCTCGGCAGGTCCGCCAATTAATCGCGCCTATTGTACTCGTGGCCGTGTGTGTGTTGCATGGTAATTGAACGCAAATTTCCCCCTACATGGAGGATAATTTTAGTCAATAATACGTTGGAAATTATAACTGGAAAATGTTCATACCGAAGGTCCAAATATATTGCAACGATTTTATTAATTAGTCCTTTATTTGCGAAATCTGCACTATGAGAGTTTATATCATATGTAAAATAGCTTCCCATATTACGTTGAAATGTTTCAAAGTGTTTCGAAATGTTTAATATGACGAACGCGCAACATTCCCGAAAAATCAAAATCCCGAAACGCGAGAGGAGAGGCAACGGCTGAAAAAGCCGCGAACTCGAAGACTATTCGATTTTGGGGACTACGACTTTTTTCGGACACTACTCCCCATCTTTTTATGAATTTACTTTTTTTTTTCCCAGAATTAAACACGCCCGCCAACAATGTATCTAGCCGAAGCGGGAAGACGAGGAATCCGAGAAGAGCGCGGTAGAATAGAACGCGGAATAGAACAGAAGTGTTCAAGCCGACAATGCAACTCGACAGAAGAACTCGATTAATCGCGAGACCCGGGCTCAAAGAGTCAAAGAAGGACCGCGTGTTTGCGCCCGTGGTTGTGCGAAAGTCGCAAATCCGAGTGCACATAGAGAGAGAGAGAGAGAGAGAGCACGCTTGGCTCTCCGAAGCCGCGCGCTCCTTATTGACCGCAAACGTGCGCCAGGAAGTGCCAATCGATCAAACCGTTCTGATGCAACGGTACGGCGGCTGGCTGAATAATACATGAAGGAAGCGTGCTCGACTGTGCCACCACCTACGTTCGATTAACATTCGCGGTGCCGACGCACGGACGCACCGCGCCGCGCGGCGCGGACTATTTTTCAAGCCGGTACTTAGCTGGATGCACCGTAACGCTCTCTAACTGGACGATTAATCTTGCCCGCTCGTTGCATCCAAACGCCGGGAGTCATTATCTCTTAAGCGAGTGTCACTCGGATTGTGATTAATAATAACGCGTTGGATGGACGCTCCTCAAAAATGTCCCTTCGCAGCCGTACCATTACAGCCGGATTCTAACGATGCAATCAGCGGTCATTGCGCCACGTCGATCGCTTACGGTCGGGGCCGACGTTCACGTGTTGTACGGCCGACTGTTACGTGGGTCTTGATTTATAAGCGTACGACCGAGATGTACCTGGTCGCTTGTTATTGACGATAACTCGCCGAGCGAGTTGGCGAAAGACTACTCGGTCTGAAGAGGGAAGGTCTGGAGGTGTTCCTCGCCGACTTCGAATTGGACTATGCTGGGATATATCGCGGAGAAGCCGAAGATACAAAGGACGTTTCCCTTTTGCAATTTCTTGCGCTCAAGAGTTCAGCTCAAGCTCTTTGAGCCAATTCCGTACATTTCACTGTGAGCGCTCGTCTGATTGTCGGTTTTTCTGAGTTGATCTGATTAGCAACTTTTAATATCTTTCAAACCGTGACGACGAGAGATAAGTGTGGAAAATACTCTTTAAATTTTGTCTCTTTATAAGAACCTCAAAATTTGTTGAAGTAATAACGCTGACGACTAAAAAAGACCGTGAAATTTTTGGTGAACCTGAATACAGAGTTGTGTGTTAAGGGAAGAAGTTATATGCGGAGCAGATCGTTTTGAAGGCTGTTTTTACGAATTTTTTCAACTGAAACGGTAGGATTAATGGACTTGAAATTTTCACACACAGTGCATTCATTAACGTTCAAATAATGTATAAAATGAATTTGTTACTATCTATATGGAAAGTATACACATAAAACTTTAAACGCGTTTATCTGGGAACGCCACTTTCTTAAACCGTCGACACGATTATGCAGAAACTACTGAGGAACTTAAAATTTTTACATAATATATAGTAAACATGTAATTTTCGTCCCTACCTCGAATACAGTTATATTTTATTTTATTCATTTTTTAAACATGTTTACAAGTTGAAAAAAGTTTCCTTTTATTTTTTTATTTTTTATTATTATTTTTATTATTATTATTTTTTATTACAGTCATTATTTTTCCAAACTTGACTTCACTGTCTTCACTTTGGTACGGGCTGTAATGGCAACCGTATATTTTAAAAATCTTTCTCATTTTTTTTGTCTCAGAATAGTGAGAGGCCCGAAATTATGTCGACAGCAAACATAGAGCTCGCAAATAACTGCATTTTTATCTAACAATTATAAATTGGATTGGTTCTTGTGATTCAATAAAATTTATCTTATACTTTGAACATTAATGAATACACTGTGAAAATTTCAAGTCCATTGATCTTACCGTTTCTGTTAAAAAATTTCGCAAAAAGAGAGTCTTGAAAATGGTCTTTCGCATGTAATTCCCCCCTTAAGTACATCAAAAAATATGAAACTCTCGAGTATCTTACGATTTTAAAGGCTGTTCATAATTAAATCCACGGCATCAATCTCGAGACATTCAAGCCTTCGGAAGCTCCCGAACAAGTACTTGTGAAACTTACGAAACACACGCGCGTTTCTCATTTTTAGCATCTAGATACGTCCAAATGCAATTGGCAGTCTAGCCTGCGCGACATGACACCCCCCTCCCCCCCCGTTTGAACGCGACAGACACCGCTGGCAAAAGTTGCCACGAGAAACGGACAGACACACAATCGAACACGTGGCTTTCGCGGAGAGCAAAGCAGTCCGGCGAGTGATGCTTACCGTCCGTCGTGGAGTCCGACAGGTTCCCGCCGACGCTGGTCGCACCGCCGCTCTCTCGATCGCTGGACCCGCGGACGCCGCTGTCGGCGCTGCAGCTGCCGCGATCGCCGGCCTGGCCGCCGGAGGATCCCGCACCTGCACCGCCGCCCACGTTACCCACGGACACGCCGAGTTCGGTGGTGCCCAGCGGTGGCTGCGAGTTCACGTGGGGGATGATGGCGCAACCCCACTGCCGCCGCCTCCGCTGCTTCCGCCGCCGCCTCCGCCGCCGCCGGCACCGCCACCACCGCCGCCACCACCGCCGCCGCCGCTGCTGCTGCCGGCTCCGGGTGTCGCGGCGCCGTTCACGCTGCCGCGCGGGAAGGACACCAAGGACTCTTGGTCGCTCAGGCAGATACCGCCGCCGCCGCCGCCGCCGCCGCCGCCACGCTCCACCAGCTGACGTTGGAGCTGCAAGTAGATACGGAGCGATCCTGAGCGGACGCGACTTTCGGCTCCTCCGAGCATGCCCAAGTGTAACTCCGACCTCCTCCTCAGGAGGATACGCCTGTTTCTGAGGAATGCGAGTTGCGCTTGACACACCCGTGTCGCCTGATGGACCTGAGTTTGGGACGATTGTTCGGGAATGGCGGATAACGACGGCGTTACTTTGGCGGAGCACTGTATCGCAGTATCGCAGTTTCGCAGTTGCTAATGAAAGAACAATGACTGAAAATTCCGGCGAGCTGAGAACTTTGGCAAGCCCCTGATGGGTTCTCATGATGCTGGAGATTCAGCGGGAAATTCGAAGCGAAGGGAATCCTGCGTGATTCCGCCGAAATCCTTCAAATCGAAACCGGCGCCCGGCCCCGGCTCGACTCTAAACTCGTTAATCCAGTTCGAAATTGTGCGTGCGCGCTCGGCGGCGAGTAGGGCTCACCTCTTTTATGGTTGCGTGCGCGTGCGAGAGGGCGGCTTCTTTGTCCGCCAAACTAGCCGCGAGGCTCAGGCTTCGATCGGCCTCGTCTCTCGCCGCCCTCAACAGACTCCAGCGTTCCCTCTCCCGTTCTCTCTCGCGTTCCTCCGATGGCATGCCGGCTCCTTGCTGCTGGAGACGTCCCAGGGTCGCCTCGTTCTCCCGCATCCGCTGCAATCAACGGTCAAAAGGACCCATGTCCGGGCAGTAACTCCGCCCCAGAACCTTCACCGTCTACCACGGCGTGCACGACACTCGCAAATGCGCAGCTAGCACAGCGCGAACAAGTGGCGCGTCTTCGAGATTTCGTGAGCAGCGCATAGCAAGCGTGCCGTGAACGTCTATTTTTGTTGAAAATAAAAAGAGAGAGAGAGAGAGAGAGAGAGAGAGGAGGGGAAAGTAGAGTTCACTTGTGCGGCAGCCCCTCGGAGTTTGCAGCGATTCAATAATAAGCTGCCACAGACTCAAGCTGCACAAAAGAAGAAAAGCATAAACTGTACAATCAAGTGAAGCATGAACCGCGCTTGATTGGCGATCAAGCAACCTCACCGTGATAAATAATAAAATCAAAGTAGAGATATATTTGCAAAATATAACTGCGCGGTACGCGACTAGTAAGGAAGAAAAGCAAGAAAGGAAAGCTTGCTGCAAAGGAAGACGGCGAGAGAAAGGGCGGCAAGTCCCGAACGTCCCAAGCGCCGAAGCAACAAAGTCATAAATCAGCAGCGTATAAAACGCCCGCGGGTTAATAATTAATTGAAAGCTCGACCGATCGCGCGGAGCGGCGCGCGAATTATGATCGATACTCGGCGAAACAACTTCGGCCGGCTCGCGGCGCGAGCCCGGCGGACAAACTAATATCACGTCGGTCGCGGCGGTAGCAAATAGCCGGTGGAAATGAAATCGGATTCGAGAACAAATATCCGGCTGATATATTCGCGAAAATGTCAGCCGGATACATAGCGCGATACTGTTTCGCGCTATCTCTCGAGCACGTCGCCGCGGGTGTGGGGGAGCGACGGGGGCGGGCGAGAGAGCACTCGAGACGTGCAAAGCCGGATCTTTGACACGCGTGACACGGACGTACTCCCTTTCCCACCCCCTTTCTCCGGTGATTGACGCTCTCGATGGATTATTCCGTCTCGCGACTGTTCCGTGTAAGCATAATTAATAGCCGGCGAATGCAACGCAACGCAACGCGACGCAACGCGCGCGCGCGCGCGGTTGAGTGGAGTAATTGAGACCGTACGGATGGATGTAGCGGAAATATGATTTCCCGCTGGTGAATTTCGCACAACGCGTGTGCGTCAGGAAATTACATACGCTAAAAACACGTGGGGAATTATCGCGAACGTGTCTCCCGGTGTCTGAATTCAAGCGCGCGCGCTCCGCGTGTTTCTTCCGCGTCGCCCCGTCCGGCGACAATAATGAGAGAGAGAGAGAGAGAGAGAGAGTGAGAGAGAGAGCAGAATGAGAGGAAAAAGACGAGAATGGCAAAAGAAGACGAAGAGGAGAGGCGGCGGGTATACAGAGAGAGAGCACGAAGTTTGGCGGAGAAGCAAATTACGGGATTACGTCAATCTACGCGGCGCCGCGCGCTTAAATGCCGCGATAATTCGATTTTTCGCGCGCGCGTGCGATTACGTGCCGCGAGCAAGGCGGACGTGACGTTTACTATCGGCTATTAGCCACTCCGTCGACGGTATCGACTGCGGGCCAAGTTAATCCACTTATCTTTCTCGCGAACGCGCGCACAAGTAACTCCGTCGTACGTATAACAGGTGTTGCGGCGGCAGGTTTATCGGCGAAACTTCGCGCGGCGAACGCGGTTATTACCGGCAGCCGGCGCGTGGTTCACTCGGCTGTGTTAGCACGTCGCGCAGTTTCGCTGTCAAAAACTGCAGCGCGCGAGATAAGCCCGGGAGAGAGAGAGAGAGAGAGAGAGAGAGAGAGAGAGAGAGAGAGAGAGAGAGAGAGAGAGAGAGAGAGAGAGAGAGAGAGAGAGAGAGAGAGAGAGAGAGAGAGAGCAACCTGAGAGACGGCCCGACGAGTTCTTCGTTTATACGGTATAATTGCGCCGCTAAAAGCGCCGTCACTCGCGCGCGGAAAGCGCTCGGCAAAGTTTGCCGATCGCGACAAGTTTCCTCCTGCCCCGCCGCCGAGCGTCGGTATATATTTTACAGAGGAAGTTTGGACCTGGCCGCGGCTTATTTCAATGAAGCCGGGCCGAAATTTCGCCTCTCCATTTCCCATCCGAGCTGTTTAACATCTGTAGATTCCGGAGGATTAGCGGAGATTTCGTTCGTATGGAGACTAGAGTCCTACTCTCGGTGCTTCTCTAAATAGCGAGAAACGCGCAATTTGCCATTTGTAGCTTCTTCAGAAGACTCCTCGGCGGAGCTGTAGATTAAATACGATCGAAAGGACTCGACGCGGGCTTCGGAGCTATTAAACTAGCGTTGCGTGAAATGTTCGCTTAAACGAAACAAACGAAACAACTACCGAGACTTCTCGATATTGATTGAGATATTAATGAGGAAAAATCGCAATGCATGAGAGAAGGCCGGCAATGGATTCAGACACTTTCTCTCGCCGATATCACAATGATTACCACGGTGGTTTACGAAGCGACGAAGCGAGGATTTTTCCTCGTCCGGCTTAACGAATTTCACCCGCATGCGAGGGAAAAAGAGAGCGGGCTTTTTTTCTCTAATCCAGATGTCCTGTGTGTCTGCAGCAACGAGTCTCTGCCTCGTTACGTCGCGGATTTGCCGCGTCAAACACGACACAAGAATAGCTGATTACCTAAAAAACTCACGAGGGAGTTGACAGAAGAGAGCAGGGTGTAATTACGTTTTTATTACCGACCCGTGAGGGAGCCCGGCCCCCGTCCCGACTTCTTTATTATAATTTCAGCGGAATTATCGAGTTCATAAGCATTCATAAGGCGCGACGAAATACTCGGAGGCGGGCCACTCTCCGCGCTAAATATGCGGACGATGTCGACAATTTTCCGCGACGCGACGCAATAGAAGAAGCCCGTAAGCAGTTTGGACGCTCCAGCGACGGGCGGATAACTCCATCAGGGTTTCATAAGCGCATCGCCGGGTTATGACGTCGGATGATAAACAGGTAGGACCGGCGTGGAACGTCGGGACTCGCAAACCCGAACAAAGCCTGGCGGCACGCTGAAAGAGATTGCGCGCGAAAACAGTCGGGCGCGCACGCGCGTCTGTGCTATATATGGGCTGCTACTTGCTTTGAGCTCAATTGCAGATGTCGTGTTCGGGGCGCGCCATAAGATTAAGTGCGGCTCAAAAAAAGGATCGAGTGTTTTGTATCAAGGAATTGCAGACAATAATAAGATAAGTATCGCGATAATATATCTCTTCTCGTAATACGCGCCCGACGATCGAGTGTGATTTCGACAGAAATAAAAAGAGATGAGGCAGAAAGAGGGGGGGGGGTGGTTTCCTCGGGAGAAAAATTTCAAAGACGAAACCGTGCAAGGACGATGAAGATCGCGAGGAAGAATTCACCGCGAGTTAAATTGAAAAACTATCCGACAACGTCATCGTATGTACGCCAGGAATCAAAGGATACGGTAACATGTCCTGCGAAATTAGATACTAACAAGGAGGAGAAGGAAAGAGAGAGACTCTCGCCGCGAGCATACTCTTGTCGCAGCTTTGCGGAAGAGGACAACGCGGGATAGAAAATCATAAGGTCGTGTGCCAAGCGTAGTAACGCGTCGGCACTTGTCGGGGAGCGAAAGTGGTTTATGCGGAAGGGGGAGAAGGAAGAGGCACAGAATAAGAGAAAGAGCAAGCGAGAAAGAGCAAGCGAGAGAGAGAGAGAGAGAGAGAGAGAGAGAGAGAGAACAGAAAAAACGAAAGAGCGCGACGTGAGCGAGAAAGGAAGGGAGATAAAAGCGAAGGGAAATTGACGGGGGCGCTTTACGGCGGGAAACTGCCGTAAAACCAGAGGCGACGCGTGTATTCTTTCGGGACAACGAAGTCGCCGGCGGAGGAGGTCGCATGACGGCGCGTGCACCGTTGCCGGTGACACTGTGTAGCCTGATATTCTCTCATCAGGTGCCTTCCTGCGAGTAACGAAGTCGTTTCGCGACTGACGGTAGGTAGCGGAATTTCAACTTCCGCAAGATCAAGTTCGCGTGAAGGTGCGCGAACGGGTGTGAATCGTCGTCGTCGTCGTCGTCGTCGTCGTCGTCGTCGTCGTCGTCGTCGGTCTCGCTTTTCTCGCGAGACAAACGCGCATCTCGAATGCGCAGCTCTCTTTCAAGTGTGTCTCTTTGCATAGTTTGCATGTGAACTTCGCGTAGATTCGGGCGCGGAGAGGCAACGCGGCGGAGAAGCGATCCTGCGCGCAGAGAGAGAGAGAGAGAGAGAGAGAGAGAAAGACACGTAAATGAATTAACGAATTTCATACGGTTTAACGAATTTGCCGTAAATACATGCGCGACCATAACGAAATTAACTCATCGCCGAATTAGCTGCTCTCTCGCGTATCATATCATATTTTCTTTATAACATACACTCTCTATGTATGTCATAACGCTCGACGTTGGTGGGTTTCATTTCAGCCTGCTGTGAAATTCCGTTTGCTCGGCGATAGTCCAGAGCCGAGCGCGTGTGCATGAGAAAGAGCGGAAAAAGAGAAAAAGAGAGAGAGAGAGAGAGAGGGGAGTGGGAGTGGGGGAGGGAATGCGCTAAATATACGTCACAAAAGCGCGGAGTCTTATTAATTAATTGTGGGCTGCTTCGTCCGCTGTAGCGTGCGCCACGTAATAACATTTTTATTAAAAATACCGACATCACCATGGGAGTAACGTTACGACGGCGCTTTTGATCTTCGCGCGGCAACGTCGCCCGTCTCGGGAACAATACTATTAATTATTCTTAACGCTCCGGCTGCGCGAAATGGTGTATCCGTTCCATCTTCGCCGCGGGCATTAAAAAGGTGCTTCCGCGCGAGGTTGTTGCTGTATAAATTCGCAATCGCGCGTCGCATCAATTCCCGCAACCGATCACATCAACCCGCCTCGTTACCCGCTCGTTTCTCGCCTCTCCCGTTCGAGCGTGCGTTATTAACAGTTACTTCTCACCGTATTCACTCTCGACACTTTTTTCCTTCGCGCTTCGCTCGACGTCTTTCGCATCGTT
The DNA here is from genome assembly GCF_003227715.2 of Harpegnathos saltator. NCBI lineage: Eukaryota > Metazoa > Arthropoda > Insecta > Hymenoptera > Formicidae > Harpegnathos > Harpegnathos saltator. Next base: position 1,384,332 of record NW_020229999.1, on the reverse strand, counting down.
CATTTTATCCCGCCGCGATCGAATTCGGATTCTTACGTGCACGATACGACTCCTGTTGGCTCGAAATTAATTATCTCCGACCTAATTAATTTTTCTCTCGCGCACGCGAAATTAAATAGCGGAATCTCGCTCGGTTCTCTTCAATTTCTTCCCCTCTCTCTTTCTCTTTCTCCGCCGCCGCCCCCCCCTCCGGCCCCACCTCTGTCTCTCTCAACATCGCATTCTAATTCACCGTGTCGGTTGCGCGAATATAATTTCATTAAGGACGAAACAGGATTTCGCGGGGCGCTTTCTGTCCCCTAATAATCCCATGTGCTCGTGTGCGCCCAGAAGTTGCGTATGTGGGCCTTTCGAGACTCCGGAATAGCGGGGTTCGAACCTTTCGACGAGAATCGAGGCTGAGCCGTGCCTTTGTTCCGGGGTTGATAACAATCGCCAGCGACAAAGGCTCGCCACACATTCTCCCTCTTTATCTCGGTACATCGTTACACATTGGCTTAAGACTAAACGAACAGACCCGTTATACCGGCGAGGGCAATCTCGATGCGCGCTACGTCCACGAAGTAGGTCCTCCAAGTCTCCCCCGGCGGTAATGGTCTCTCACCCATGATTTTCGTACTCGTGTCTCATTCCCGGGACAACTCTAGCTCTTTAAATTCATTGCACGCGCGCGAGTTCGTGTCGTTGCTACGGTAGCCAAAGGGAAAAAGTTTCCAGTCTAATTTCCCGATTCACGTAGAGTTCATCGCCGGAGCCGCGTAATACGGGAATAGCGAATTAATCGCAGCCGGATAAACAGCAGAGAGACGCCAGCCGGTCTTCTTTTCGAACGACACACATTGTTCGTCGATCAATCGATAGCGATGGTATCGCATTCGCGATAGGATATAAGGAAATCGAGCGCAGACGAGCGCAAGTACGAGCGTAACATTTCGCGGATGGTCCTCCGTATTAATTACAAAATGCAGCGCGTGTTCGATGACAATGCTCGAAAGCAGAATCTGTTGCTTCACGTTCCTTACAACGCTTTCTATTTTCCGTGCCGCGCTCGTAACGGTTCTTGTCCTCCGACGGTGTCCGTCAGCCATTGTGTACTGTCTGCGCATATCGAAACAACACAGACAGACTGGCAAGAAACGGACACGCAAGAAACACGGCCGGCTAAACTGAACGGCGCGAACCGCGCGCGCTGCGTTCCCGCGAGAGGAATTACCTCGCGAAAAAGAAATCCCGCTTTCAATTTCGCCGTTTACGTTTTCCAGTCGTCAGTCAGCCGACACCGACCACAGGCGTCGAGAGCATCGATTTATAACGCACGTCGCCATTAAATCGGCATCGGAAACTGCCAATGCGGTCCTGAATGACGTGACGTGAGCACGCTCTCGCCCGGCCGCTCGCTCGCGGCTTAATGAAGTTTCAAGAACAAGACGAACGATTACTGATTAATCGCCGGCGCGACGCGGCGGTGCGGTGCCGACTGCGTATTTAAAAGTTTTTAATTGCGTGCCCGCACGAGCCGTGCCCGCGCGCTGAGAATCGCCGTTGCGGCATTGCTGCGTTCCCGTGGGCTTTTTTTCCTCGCGATATTTCCACCACGTCGCTTCATAAGGACGCATTAGAGGGGAAATTAAAAGCCGCCATAGGGAGGTGCTTTCGTCAGTCGCTCGTTTCTCGCGTTGTTCTCGACTTTCGTTCACCGAGGGTCGCCGCCATGGAGAGAACCATGCGGGGCGCATTTTGTTGCACGCTTTAACAGTCGAGCGGCTCGACGACGATCGAGTTCGATTGAGCGTGTCGCGCTCAATCGAACGTGCGCGTTCATGATAACGAGGCGTGCGAAAAGCCCTTCTCACGACGGGCGGACGGGCCCTAAGCCTCTCGGCGGAATTTTTCCTTTCGACTGAAAAACCTCACGGCGCGCGTCGCCGGGCGAGACGCGAGAGTCCGGAATTAGAAAGGGCCGTCGGTGCGGGTCGCTAATGTGTGGACACTTTCACACGTCCGAGAATAAGTCGAAGAGACGCCACGGAACGTCGACTGAATGATTTCGAAAGATGGATATTTATAAATCCTAACGACGCGCGCACATCGCGCGTCGCCGCGGGCCTTTATGCCGCGCCGGTAATTAATACGTCGACCCGGAAAAGGGAAGAAAAAAGTAGCCACTCTCTCCGACGCTATTTCGAGCGCCGTCGTCCGCGCACTTGGTAAAGCCACGGCAGCGCGGCACTTCGATTCCGAAGTGGACGCTGCGAGATCACGCCGAGTCACGTGGCTCGAGCCGGCTGAAGGATGAGCGGCTCATCCTTGCCGTGCGTTGCTGAATCGCCCGCGCCATAACGAGTCCGTCATTAATGAGCGCGCCCTTCCGATCCCTTTCTCCCGCGGATATTTTTATACGCGACATACACGGTCGGCAGGAGCGATCCGACCGCTGTAGGAAATTACAGCGTCGCCGGGGCCAGCGACTTGGGAGAAGTTGGACTTTCACAAATATCCAGCGGGCGAGAGACGTGGCCACGCGCGGCTCCTCGCCATCGGCCTCATCGCCTTCTTCGATTCATCGCGCCCGCGGCTCCTTATCGAAAATCGATTCCCCTCTATGCGAGTCATGCAAATTCGCCGTGAGCGGGCTTACCACCACGCGCCGGCTGTTTACCGTTCGCGCCCGCGGAATGCGAGAGCAAGCGAGAGGGGAGAGAGATAAAGTGCCGGGTGATTAAAATTCCCGAGAACGCGACTTCTGCCGGACGAATTACGTAAGGCGTGTCTCACGAGAGCGCGAACGGAGAGAGCTCCTTCCGACCGGTCTCTCGTCGCAATGAATTATGGAAATATTATTTTCGCAGATGCCGAGATCGATTATTATCGGCGACGAAGAGCGCCCTATCCGCGGCAGGGGGCTGAAGGAATTATGGAATCTCAATCCAATATCTTCGGTTCCAACAACCCCAGCCCCGGAACCTCTTCGTATAAATCTAAAGTAATAACTGTCCCGCTCATGAGGGAGAGACGGGCATTTTTCGCTCGCCGGGAATAGACGTTCCGCGAAATTTCGCCGTCGGTCGCTCCTCCGCGAGCACGAGGTATCTCTCCTCGAGACTTCACGAAGGTATTATTAAAATGACTCGTCCCGGCCGACCGAAACGACCGTCCCGTTGGCCGTGAGAAAGAGAGGCGGCACTCGTTCGCCAGCAGTCGTTAAGCAGCTTCGTCGGCGAACTGCTTTCTTCGTTAGCGAGACAGAAGGGAGAAAGAAAAGCGGGCGGAAGCACGCGAGGAGTATTACGCCGGAACGGCTACGCCGTCACACTCACCTGCTCGTAATTTCGTATAAAGTCGCGAAGCTCACGCTCCTTGTCCTCGAGAGTGCCGTAGAGAGCCTTCATCTGATTGAGGAGGTCGAACTTCTCGGCTTTCAGCCGCTTCCGGTCAGCCTTGAGCGCTTGCAGCGCCTCCTTCGCGTGCTGCAGCTCCATTTCCAAGGCGACGAAGCGAGCCTCTTCCTCCATCGCGGCGTCCTCAGCACCGACCTCGCCTCGCGCTGCGCCGCTCAACAACAACCTCCTGAGCCTCGCGACCTCCGCCACCAACCGCTCGTTCTCCAATCGCAGTCTCCTGGCGCTGGCCAATTCCACCGGCCCACCGCCGCCACCCCCGTGGATGTTGGACAGTCTGGACGCCACCACTGGGTCGCCGATTCCTAGACCACGGGCAAAAAAGCACAGTCGTGAAAGGATAATACTCCTCTACTCGCTCGAACCCTGGTGGAATTATGGAATCAATATCCATATTGATTCCAATCGATATTAACTTTTTATTTTATCAACTATTCATTCCTCAGCGCATTCTTTCTGCGGGATTGAATTTATTGAACGAGCCGAGAAAGAAAGAGAAGGAAATGAAGAGGGACGCATGGGGAAGAAATATACGTAAGTTTTATTTCGCACACTCGGCATATGGAATCAACATGGTCAATTTTTGATTTCCTGAAGTATTCATTCCTGATCTGATTCGTCCAATGGGATTAAATTCGTTTCACAAATAGAAAAGAAAAGGGAGATAAGAGGGGGCATGGGAAGAATTCTGCGGAATGTTATTTTAGACTCTCGAGATATGGAGTCAACGTGATTAATTTTTTATTTAATGAATTATTCATTCTCGATCGCATTCATTTGACGGGATTAAGTTTGTTCTGCGAATAGAACGCATAGCAGAAAAGACTTACGTAACGTCCAGATTGACTTCATTTTCTATGTCACGCACATTCCTCGTGCTTATCAGCGCGGGACACGGTTGCGAATGTTGGCGCGAAGGTAGAGAATAAGAATCTCATTATCTCGATTACACGGCCATCAAAAGCAGCTCGTCGCACGCCGTTTCTTTATCGGATAGACGTGAATTATTTTCTCAAGAACGTCGTTGGTTAACTCACAAAGTCACGGCTCAAGACGTGGTTTAAAACTCCCGGTTCTCTCCCTCCCTCTCTCTCTCTCTCTCTCTCTCTCTCTCTCTCTCTCTCTCGCTCGCTCGCTCATAACAAAAAACGTATCTCAGCCTGGCGTTTCAAGACTCTCAGAGCGCGACGCTCTCTCAGCAGGCGACACAATGCAAGAGCGCCACTGCGGTAGAACGCCATTGAGACAATTCGCGTGTGCGTCCGCTCAAAGGGCTCACGAAGGGCAAAGGATGAAAGCCGAGTCAGTCCGCTGCGAGTCGTTCATAATTAAACACCGGACTACCCACCGAGAGAATTAGCCGGGGACGACGGTCTGCTGCCTGGCGCCGGCCCGGGTGGTTCATTATCCTCGTCGGCGCGCGCGTCGCCGTCCACTAGGTCCTTGTCGGCGTCCTTCTCGTGGTCGTTCATCTCCTTGCTGGATCGCAGGGAGTCGCGGTTGGCAGTCGATATCCGCAGCCGCTCCACGCTGGAGCGGTCGCTGCCGCCGCGGTGCAGGAAGCTGCCGCTCCTGTTGGCCGATGATCCGCGATCCGGACTGGCGCTGCCCGATCGAGAGTCCACGCTGCCGCCGGACCCGCCCAAGCGCGTCTTCTCCAGGGCGGGGGCATAGGGACGGCGAGCCTTCTCGCTCGGGCTGCGGCAGGGCGAGCCATTTCTTCGCTCTGTGACCAACAAGAATAATCAAGACTCGATGGAGAGTTTCCACTCGGGAATAGCCGAGCGACCGAGTCCGGAATTGTCGGAATGGCGACGACGGGGAGTGGACGATACGTTTGGGTGAACGTAATCGCACGATGAATTCCTTCTCGGGTCGAAACAACACCGGCCGGCTTAGCCAGTCGGAGTTCGTCAACGGAGGCCACTTCTATTAATTTCTTTTTTTTTTTCCCGATCACGCCGATCGCATTATTTCGTTCGAGAGCGAGCTAGTGTCTGGTGCTTACGAGTTCGCCATGTTTCACTCAATTAGCCGCTCAGCAGCGGAGCGGACGCGGCGCGGAGGGGGAGAGCTCATGCGCAATCAGCGTGAGGATTTAAATCGAACGCTAACTAATTTTCATGAGCGCTCTCGGCGTAAGGCGTATGCGCGGCACACACACACACATATATATATATATAATTTAATCTATTCGGCAAACTTCTCAGCGGCCGTCGCGCAGCCTCCTCGACGCAAGGATGCCCTCCGAGCGATCCTCGGATCTCGGCCACCAATGAGCTCCATTGGAACGAGGCTGCAAAAAGATAGATAGATGTTGAACGGATCGTTATCTCTGTCAGTCCTCAGCACCTCAAATAAGACGTGTTACTGACAAAGATGACAATCCAAGCAACACGTATCTGTCTCTTTGAAGAGTCCCTCCAGTATACTACAGAGTACTCACTGTCGGCTACATCTGGGCGAAACCCGCCGAGAGAGAGTGAACTGGGACGAGGATCAGAAGGAGCAGCAGCAGCATGAGGAGGAGAAGGAGAAGAAGCAGGAGGAGGAGGGCAACTTATATTGCCGCGCGGAGAAATCGCTGGAATGAAGCCAGCCTTTATTGGAATGTACGTCCGAGCGGATGCGAGACGGATGCGCCGCTCGATAAGGTGGATCTGTCCGGCGATCTTCACGGCGGAATATCCCTACGTGGTACGCATGATCGATCGGACGAGCCGTCGACTGGTAGCGGCGATAGCCCGACAGCTCCTGGAGCCGCGGCGCAGCCCGGCCGGGCCAGCGTTCAGGATACGCTCGTTCCGAATTTTGCATGCACGCGCAGGTCACTCTCTCTCTCTCTCTCTCTCTCTCAAGTGGGTCCGTTGGCATCTCCTCGAGACGAGAGGAACGAACACGAGTGGCATAATGTACACGGTGTCTTTGATCTTCCGCGAACGCGTTAACACGTACACGTACCGGGCGAAGATATGGAGCGCGTCTGCGGCGTCCTGTTGAAATCCATGAGGTTTTCCTCTGACGGGGAATGCGTTTTCGGACGCGGTCATCTGACGCGACTCGTCGTTAATTGACAGAGTTTCTCGGGGATGTAGCGACGCGTCGTGGGGAATCGTACCGGGTTGACTGAAGATGAAGCCCAATTACGGTTAACAGTGCTGGCTGGGTGTTGGCTGGGTAATTGAAATGAGCAGGAGGGGGGATAAATTATCGACTCTTGGTGACTCCGAATTGGCTCCCGTGTTTTTCTGTCCAGTCGGTCGGCGAAACGTCGCGACGCTAGCGATTGGTTCGATTTCTTCATCGTATCGTTAGTTAATTGATGCAACGCGCGCAACGCATTTGCAGTGATGTGTTTCTATGTTGAATGTAGCGCCGATCCTCTTCCTGAGCGATTTTCCTGTTCCTTGGATGGAGACATTCAAGCGACTTCCCGAGAGAGATATCTTAACGTTTCTCAATCGTTATACGTTTTCCATTACAAGCGCAAAGTCTTGTCGAGTGTTTGGGAACACCGACAATAAGACAATAAAGTTCAATATCCTTAGGTACAATAAATCTATTGGGCACAACGCCTTTAATATGCGCGATTGCGCAAAAGCCGTCGATAGAAATAAGCTGTGATAATATAGATAAAGAATAAAATAATAATAGCTTAATTCAATTCAGTTTCTACGTATAATTTGATTAAATTATGTCAATTTCGTTGAATTGTCATATAACATAATTATAATCATACTATCGTATTACTGTATCGTATTATTACATTATTTAATATTATTATTATTATATTATTACATTATCATATTATAGTATCATAATATTCAATCTCTCAGAGTCGGGCGGAATGAAACGCGACGTAGACTCGACGTAAAACCACAAAGGGTTACAGAGAGCCACTTTCGCCCTCGAGATGCAGAGCGCACGCAAGACGAGCGTATATTGAGAAGGACGAGAATGCAGACGAACGAACGGCAAGGAACGCTACGTCGCGGCTCGTTGTTTCGTATTCGGCGAGATATAACGACAATTGGGACGTTTGTCAAGAAGATCGAGCTCTATAAGCTATAATACACGATTCGAGGGCGGCTGAAGGGTGGCAAGAGAAGCCGGACGCCGCTGCGGCACGAAGAAGCACGCCGAGGAGGAGACGATGAATCATGACCGGCCATAAAGGTAACAGGCACATAACTGCGAGAGAGAGAGATATATATATATAAAGGATAACTCGCCGGCGAGAAGTTAAGATAAACGTGGAAATGCGAAAAACATTCTCGCGCGCGAGCGCGCCGCGTCTTAAAATTTCATTCTCGCCAACTTCTTAAGAAGTCTCATCCGCCGAAGCTCATGGCGCCGATAACTTTCCGCCCATCTTCGCAGCCTCCCCCCTCCCCCTCCCGCCGAGCGCATCACGACGTTGCGGAGTTGTCTTTATGAAAATACTTTTGCGAAATAACCCCGAACGTATAGAGAACATCCACACCGGGACGCAACCTTGAGATTTTCCCTCGCGCTTCCCCGAGATTTCCACGCGCGGCGTCTCTTTATTCGCAAACAGCTTCCTGCAGCGCTAATCGTATTTTGAGCTGATCACTCAGTCTCTTCCTCGTCGGACTTGCGCATCTCGGCGCTTTATCGCGCGGCTCGAATAAAATACGGCAAGTATGTAAAGTAGAGCTGGGTTGGATCTTACGAGGATATGACGTGTTACACATTTCTGATATATCGCCGTTATGCGCCCGCAGAATTTCGATCAGCCGCTTCTCTGAAAACTGATGTCTCGCGAGAAACTTTCCGGAAAATTCCTATGCCGCGCATGTAGTCAGAAGCGTGAGAGCGCAGCTCATGAAGAATTCAGATTCCCCGCCGAAGTCTGAAGTGTCGACGTTATCATTCTCCGGAACGCCTCGGACACTTTCCCGGCGCGAAAACGAGCAGCTCGAAATCTTTTTCTCAGCAATTTTTGACGGACACGCGCAATCACGAGGAAAAAGTACCAAAGTTTAAAGTGGGCTATTGCCTCTCGAAAAGTCAAACAATCCCGAGGAGTACCTCGAATACCAGGATAATTTCCGAAAAAAAAAAAAAAAAAAAAAACGTCCCCGAGGTACCGAAGACGCGCGAGCCCGAAAACTAGTTATTGTTATACTTATACGATTTTCGAATTCGCACGTGTGCGTGTCCGGCTGAAAGCCGCATGCTTCCAATGTCCCGAGGAAATTGTATCTCGGGGGATCACCCCGCTGCTCAAATTTCCATTTTTTCTCGGATTACATATGTGGCTATTCAACTCTCAAGATTCCGGAGCCGCACGTGATCTCGAAAGATCAAGGAAAAACAAGGACATTTTTGCCGACAAACCTATGGGACTGGCTCGACGATCGATAGGACTGGTCCTCTCCTTCCTGTCGACTGGGCTGGCTCTCTTATCGATGGGACTGGCCGATTTGTCGCTGGCCGAGCTCCTCTTCTCGATCGGGCTGCTGCCGGCGCTGAGCCTCTTGCCGTCGTCTTGCTGCGCCTGTTGCTGCGCCTCCGCGTCCTGGCCGGGGTTCGCGCCGCTCGCCGCGCCGGAGTTGTTGCTGTTGCCGTTACCCGCCGCCGGCGCGGCTGCCGCGGCTGCAGCGGCGCCGGCGCCGGCGTTGTTGTTGTTGAGCACGATCGGCAAGGCGCCGCGGACGTCGCGCAACTCACCCCGAAGAGTGGCGCACTCGCCCCTGGCGCGCTCCAGCTCGCCGTCCAGCCGGGCGCCGGTCGCTGCGTTCTCCTCCACCATCACGCGGAATTTTGCCTGTAACACGCGAATCCATCTCGTCAGGATTGTAAGTCGCGAATTGGGAAAGCGCAGCAAAGGGGCGGCAGTGCGAGAGGAACCTCGCACTTGCGCTGAGAAGGTAGCGATTACTTCGTTGAATTTACAATCATTTTCAGCGTCTCGTCTGTTTGTTGCTCCACCAAGAAATGTCTGTATGCATATAAAGTTATTGTCGCTCACGTTATAGCAGCGATTGCCGCGGCAAAGATTTTTCGGGCTACTAATTACTTTATCATGTAATCAATCGCACTACGCAACACCGACGATTACTTCATTGTCCCTCCCTTTAATAAAAAGCGCATGTCAACATTGTGCATGTATTTCTTATCGAAGCGTTTAAGCCTCTTTATATCGAAGCGTTGAAGCCTTTTTCCACGATGCTGATTGGCCGTCTCGAAGTCGCGTTACGGCCGGCTTCGTGCCGTTTGCAGCTGTCATTGCGTGGAATGACAGCTGAGTGACAGTTTTTGTATCAGGGAATCTCTTTTAAAAAAGGTGTGTGAAACCTCGATCTCGAATATATCGAAGCGGGTGAAGAGAGGAAGAAAGAGTGAGAGGAGGAGAAAGAGAGAGAGAGAGAGAGAGAGAGAGAGAGAGAGAGAGAGAGAGAGAGAGAGAGAGAGAGAGAGACAGGGAGAGACAGGGAGAGACAGGGAGAGACAGGGAGAGACAGGGAGAGACAGGGAGAGACAGGGAGAGACAGGGGGAGACAGGGAGAGACAGGGAGAGACAGTGAGAGACAGGGAGAGACAGGGAAAGACAGAGAGACAGGGAGAGACAGGGAGAGACAGGGAAAGACAGGGAAAGACAGGGAGAGACAGGGAGAAATAGAGAGAGACAAGGAGAGACAGGGAGAGACAGGGAGAGACAGGGAGAGATAGGGAGGGAGAGAGAGAGCGAGAGAGAGAGAACGAGAACGAGAGAGAGAGAGAGAACGAGAGCGAGAGAGAGAGAGGGAGGGAGAGTGAGAATTAAAGAGAAAGAAAGAATGAGGGAAAAAGAAAGAAAGAGTGAGGGAAAGTGATAGAATGATGGAGAAAGGGAGGGAGGGAGAAGGGGAAGAGGGAGAGAGATAGGGAGAGAGGGAGGGAGGAGTGGGGAAGTGGGAAGGGGGAGTCAGCTTCTGTATTCAAGATCGTCTTGAATTCATCTTCAAATGCTTTTTAGCCAATAGAAGGTTACATATAGCATCTGAAGATGAACTTAAGATGGTCTGGAATAAAAATGTTAAACGTCAAAAATTAATTGGTTATACGGTTACACGTTACTATTCAGAAAATATGTCATGGAATTTCAAACTGTATGCGCCTAATACATCGTATGTTGGAGTCGGATATTATTAAACTTATGTTACACTACAGGGTAACACTTATTTTTATGATTTATAATATTTATTCTAAACTTTAATATGAATAAGCTAAAATGGCGCGCCTTGTAGTGTTCTTGTAGTGTAATTATAAAATTCATTGCAGTTGTAATCAGAAACAACCCCATTTAAATTCTAGTCACTCTCGACGTTCTTTCACTGTTTCCAAACAAAAACGAACCAGCAGAAGTGCGAGAAGAAGTGATAGAAGATTATTACCGCTAAAGCGGCATTCATTACGAAAAATGCAGAGATCCCGTAACCTATACGATCCCGGAGACCCGCCGATGTCGAGGAAATCTAGTGAGATGATAATAAAAGATAGCGAATATTGAAAGATAGGCGTAGGTGGAAACATTAATCGCAAATATTTGCCGATAAAGGAGTTTTTCCGTCGAGCCGGGCGGAAAAGGCGACGCTGGCCGGTGCGCTTCTACGTCTCGCCGTTTTCGCGAAGTTCCCGGCGAAGTTAATGCCTGCCGGGGTAAAACGAGCAAATCGCGGACCGATAAAAGTTTCGTTCGCCGGCGCGAGGCGTGCAATATTAATAAGCCGTCGGCCGACGGCTGGCTGGCTGGCTACAGCCAGCGCGAATCTCACTCCGCGCGCGCCTCGCGCGACGTCCGTCCTTGCGCCCGTCCTCGGCGGGGCGCGCTGAAAGCCCTTTACACGGCACATCGCGGTATCGACGTGTCGCCTACGCTATTCAGAAGTTTACGCGCGCGAGCGAGCGCTCACCATGTCAGTCGGCAGCCGCCTTCGGAGTCGCGGCACGAATCACTGAAATTGCGAAACAGAGAGAAACACGTGGGACACGTAGCGCCGTATTTCTTCTTTCTCAGTCGCATTAGAAGTAACCCCGGAGATAAGTAAAATGCTATTTCTTTCCGGATTACGAAATCGGGGACGACGACGACGACGAGGACAACGACGACGACGAAGGCGAAGGCGAAGGCGAAGGCGAAGGCGAAGGCGAAGGTGGCGGCGAAGAGAACACGCCCGCGAAAGAGAATCCTGGTTGTAGATTTTTCCTCCCGCTGCGTTTTCACTCGGAGCCTTTTTTCCTCCTCGAGCGAGAACTCGGGAGATCGAAATCGACCAAGATCGCCGTTCTTTCGTCCCTACGTACTCTCCACTCACGTCACTGAGTGCTTCGCGCTCGAAAAACGTTCCCAACCAACGGCCGGTTAAAACGACGCAGAGAACTTCGCGCGGCTCTCCGGCGCTTTCGGCCGCAGGCTTTTTGCCGATTGCCGGATCCGTCGGCTTCGTGGAAATTCCAGCGGGGAATATTCTTCTTTGATCGCTCTCATTACGCGATAGCCGTGCGACGTCTATCGCGGCCGGGCATTAAAGCGGAATGATGCTCGCGCCGGCTACGAAATCAAAGCGGCGTTCCCTAATGGCGATCAATGAGACTCCGCGGCTCAGTCCGTGCAAACTCCCAGAAACGCTAATTCACACAAACGACTGCGGAATCCTTCGTGCGGAATAATAGATGGCTCCCTCGCGTCCAGACTGACATGCGGGTCCGCATGTTGGGATAGGTCGATGATATAATATGACGCTCGCGCGCGCGCGATTAACTATGAGTGGTGCACCGAACGGAGACTACGGGGTAAACGAACTTCGCTTACGCGTCTAACTCTCTTAACCTTTTTCTTGAATGGACGAGTCGCCGGCGACCGCCGAGTTGCTCAAGAAAATTCGAAAGGATTAAAAAGAAGGAGCAGTGTAGAGCAAATGTTCCAGTAACCGGACGTTTAAGCGTAAGTCGTCACAAAAAACACGACATATAATATTAAGAATAGTTTTGATATAAATATTTGCATTTATTCGAAAACTTAAAATTCCCTTAAGTAAAGAAAAATGATTTAAACCGATGTATATATCTATTATTAATGAAATATTTACATAAGTAATGAAGCGCATTGATATACCAGTGACCGAACAGTTGAAATAGTTATGGCCCAATGTTCGGGCATAATTTGTTCAAGTGTCTGACCGCAATTAGAAAATTAGTACTGTGCTAACGAGAAATAATATAAATATAGATATTTGTATATTTGGAAGTAAAGATCATCGATTAATAGGTTTAAAAAGTCTCGCATGCAAACAATTGTTTCTTACAAACAATGCAAATATTATACATACTACAAAAATCTGTTCACGTTTACACGTTAAAGGCGACACCACATGACGCTAATCTTATTTTTTTCTGACAGCTTAGGATTGCACATGCATACAATGATTAGGACCATTGATATTTTTAATGTACAATACCAATCTCTCGTCCAGTCAGAAATATCGTTTCGATTACAATTTTTATGGTGTGATTCATCAAAGCAAGTTTCTAACTAATTTCTAAAACTAAATATTCAGTTATTTATTCACAAATATAAATAAATATCTATTTTTATACTATTAGCTAGACGTTATCTTTTGATGAATTTATTAACGATTATTTTACCAAACCATAGGTGCATACTTATTTAATTAATTTTTATTTCAATACAAAAGTATCAAATTGAATATATTTTTTTCCAACTAATCATCAAATATTGGAGTTTTTTTTTACAATAATTATTACTTTCATTCATTATTGTTAAAATAAATAGTAAATATTCTTTTCAAAGTGGACGGATACTGGGGCGTGTCCGGCTATTGGGACGTTTACCTTAATTGTACACACGATCCGATCGAGCCGAGGGAACCGTCTTGATTTATTTATATTTGAAATCGCAGGATGTAATCTTAACAAAAGTAATATTAATAATAATAATTTTAATTTCATCATTTCAACTTTACTCAATTATATTATATCAATTATGTATAATGTACATTTCACATCCGCATCATACGTTTCGTATTATATTATAGAATTATCACATATTGAAATCACATTCCATATCATGGGTATAATGTTATCGTATTTTATTATATTATCATATATGTAATACGATATCATATTATACTCGAAATAATCGGGATGATCCCCTAATTGGATGATTTTTGAAATAATCGAGAAAGCGATATGTTCCGGCGGCAATTTAAGGGCGGTGACTTTATTAATGCAGACGTGAGCGAGGCCGGTATCATCGCCGAGGCGCTTTGCGCTCGATGCGGTCGAGGCTGCGTTTCGCGACTGCGAATGACTGATCGTTGCGGCGCTCAGCGGCGGTGCGCACGGCTCTCCGCAATCGGAAGCACGAGCGGAGCCCTCTGAAATTTGCAGTCTCAATGCTACCGTCGGGGTGGCGAGCGGTGCGCGAGAGTCTCTATCCAAAGCCGCCGTGTATACCGTAAACAGCTTCCGGTAGGTCGTGACGATTTAATGACACGCTGTCAAACGATGATCTCTCATTGCGGCTTCACGCTAGCTCGACCGTCCGTACCGAGGGTGATTCATCAACTTCGAGAACGAGGGGTTTTATTTATTTACAAGGAAGCGTCTCGCGATTGCAGATTCTTCGCGCACAACTTTTGCGCGCTATCAACTACGGATGATAATCGCGCTTTTTCTTACGAACGATGTCTTTGGAATATCTTCGATCGAAAATATCGCGGAAAATATTTGCCAGGCTCGCTCTCGCTCAGCGGCGGCTACGGCTGAAAGATGGCCGGCGCAGCTCGTAGAGTCCGCGAGATAGTCTGCGATCAATTATCGCGGGAAGATCGCGACGCGGCAGCCCGGAAACCGCGCGCTATCAAGGAAACCTCGGAGGCAGAAATACTCCGAGCAGGCGAAGACGAGGGAAACGGTGGGACAGCGGAGAGAAAAATAGAGAGAGAGAGAGAGAGAGAGAGAGAGAGAGAGAGAGAGGAGGGGGGAAGCGAAACGCGAGTGGACGACGAGGGGGTCATCTTTGGCCAAGTTCCAGCGTCACAAAAGGATAAAGAGAAGTGGAAGAAGGCATCTCGCGGACTTGTTGCGTTCCCGGAGGCGTTTCCACTCTCGAGCCGAAACGCGCAAGCGAACGCGGCCGAACAACGATCACACTCACGCCCTTCTTTCGGGGAATCGCGACGATAAATCCCCACCGAATGGAAAACAAGAGAGCGCTGAGCGCCGGGCGAAAACCACCGGGCCGTCTCACTCTTTTTTTAACTCTCTCTCTCTCTCTCTCTCTCTCTCTCTCTCTCTCTTTCCCCCTCCTCCCACAGCCACTGTGCTGTCTCTCTTCCGCAACGAGTAGTTCCGTCTTTAGTGCCGCGCGTTTAAACACCATCGTCGCTCTTCTGCAAAATGTATACACTTGGTCGCGGCGCTGTTAAACCGCCGGCCTCTCCGGCGCCGTTCGTACACGCTGTTTCCGAAAGAACGATCAATACCCCGGCAGGTGATAGTGACGCCCCGTCCCTCAGCTGCAAAATGCTCCACGAGATTCGCATAAATCTCTCGTGCTTTTTCACGAACGTCCTCACACGCGTCTGTCGACGATCGAGAGAACACGCGCGCGTAACGCCACACTCGAGTTCTCAAACATCCGACCAGTTTTCGGCATTCTCTCGCGCGGATTTGACGAAACGTAAGTCAAAAATAGATACGCGAGTGAATAAAGAGAGAACGATTAATAAGTAAAGTAAAAAAAAGTAAATAAAGTAAAATGAAAAAAGTAAAATAATAAATGCCCGTACATTTAAATATTTGATAAAATCCGCGCGATAGTGCCGACAAGGGCGCATTTCACCCTGCGATCGGTTTCCGTTAAACCTTTCACTGCTGATTAACTTCCCTTGAGAGAATTATTAAAATATTTGGTAGTCTTATATTTTTTGGGTCGCTGATTACGAATCTAAAGTCAGATTTGCAAAATTCAAAATGGCGGACTCAATATGGCGATCATGATGTACAAAATTAATGAAAATTCCAATTATTATTAAATAATGACCAGATCGTAATAAGAACATATGAGATTCTGGACGATGGAACTCGATCGAGTTGGTAAAACTTTGTGTGGAAAAATGTTCAATATTGCATATTTATACTAGAGATTAAACATTCATTTTTTAGTAAAATAATATTGATAATATGGATAAAGATGGAGATATAGAATGAAAAAACTAGGAAAATAGCAGAAAAGTGCAAAAAAAATCAAGTTTCGGCCGCTTTTGTAAAAATATTTGTTTATAAAAAAAAAAATCTCACCTGCAACAAAATACTGAAAAAAACATACATGTTTTTTTGTACAACAGCAGAAAAATATTTGGCGAAAATTTCAGACCTCTACATTCAATACTCTCCGAGGAATCGATTTTTCCCTCCCCAAAAAAGCATATTTTTTCCACTTTGATTTGTTATGAATAATCACAAATGAATAATTGAGTATAATAACCTACTGGAGTATGTTGGAACAATTATTCAGTTATCCGGAAAACTCAAATCCCCGATTAGTTCTTCAAAATTGTGTGATTTACAACGCAAAATTGAATGAAGGAAAGGTAGGGGGGGCGGGGGGAGATACTTCCCACTAACAGTGAAAGGGTTAAAACGAGCGAGCCAGCCAGCGAACTCTCGAGAGAAAGACGGAGGAGGAAAGCGAATTATTGACCGGGACCGGGATCAAAACTGTACGGGCGCGACGCAGTAGTCGCGCATAGCAGCGCCGGCGAATTCGGGCTTACCCCGTGGCTCGCTAGTTATCCCGACTATGCCCGGACTAGAGTCGCGGGGCTGCGGATTATTCGAGTCCGCGGGTGCAGTTACACGAGCGAGCAGATGTAAACACTAACCGCGGACCATCGCGTCGGCCGTTTGTTGCAGGCCGCGCGCGATATTATGTTCGGCCGACGGATCGTTGTTCGCGGCCGCAATCGCGAGAAACAATCCCACGTGCAATCGTTGCCAATGCGGGCGGGCGGGCGGGCGCGCGCGCGCGCACGTGGTCGTAACAATTAAACAAACGAGCGGGTCATTAGCCGGACGATTCACGTCGCACGTGAATACTCGGCTCGGCGCGACGCGCGCGCGCCGAGTATATCGTATAATTGAACGAGCGGGATCTCCTTCGGCAGGACGTCGCGGTGATCACGAGTACGTCGGATCCTGCACGGTCGTCTTGCGACGACGACCGACGGGGAGAGAGAGAGGGTTACGACGAGTCGACGAGACGTTAACGACCGGTCGTTTCGCGCCACGCCGCGACTCGCTCGCACGAGAAAGCGAGTCTGTTGTCCGTATCGCGAACTTGCCGACGAAGTCGTTCACGGAGTGGTTCATTTTCATCCTAGCTCGAACAAAGAAGAGGAAGAGAGGAGTCCAACAGAGAGGGGAAGGCAGAAGAATGAAAAGAGGAGGGGGCCGCGCGGGGAGTTGCCTCCCTGTATATATTTCAATCATTTATATTTCACGCCGCCTGTCGCACTACTTTTTTTTACTACTTCCTCGGCGGATTCTTTTACGACTCGTGGACGTCGCGCAAAGAAGTGCTGGAAAATGCAAAGGTCCGGACGAATAAAGTTTCACGGGTAACGATATCGTGTGCTGTCGCCGGTTAACTTGGCGGGGAAATCCTACGACTCTTTCTCTCTCTCTCTCTCTCTCTCTCTCTGCCCCTTTTTCTCTCGTCTCCGAGTCGTTTTAACGATCTGGGAAGCGTCAGCACGCGAGACACATCGTTAATGGAACGGGCCGAGCAAGCGTTTTATTAAAGAGGTTCACGTGTAGACCGACAGCTGGTTTAATGAGTAATTTTCGTTGGCGGAAGTCGATACGCTGCTGTCACACGTATGCTGCGAGAATCAACGAACCGACAGACAGACGGACGGACAGGCAGGCAGGCAGGACGTGTCCCGGCAAAGAGCAAGCAGAAACACCTGCCGCTAGCGCGACCGTTGGGAGCGAAATAGAGGAGGAAAAGAATCTTGATTTATTTTGAGAGGTCGTCGGCAGCGCAGCTTGCCTCATTCTTACGGAGAAACGCTGCCGCTCACTGAGAATACAAACAATCCGATAATCGCATCGGTGAATTATCTCCTGCCGTCATTGCGGAGTAAGTCGAGACCCGACTCGTCTCTCTCGTCCTCTCTCTCTCTCTCTCTCTCTCTCTCTCTCTCTCTCTCTCTCTCTCTCTCTCTCTCTCTCTCTCTCTCTCTCTCTCTCTCTCTCTCTCTCTCTCTCCCTTCGGCTGGCTGTTCCCGTCGTTACACAGCGAGCAGGAAATTTCGCAGGATTTTCCCAGATATAGCATAAATTATGACTCGAATTTCCAGGCTTGCCACAAAATTCGTTGCTCGATTGCAATACCAATTGGGAATCCTATTCTTGTACTAAACGTTGCCTGGCTGGAAGCTATAGAGAAATATTATGGGTAAGCTCGCGTTTTGTTTCCAGCCGGTAACATTCGTATATTTTTATGATATCGAACGGGTTTTGACAGTTTTCGCAGTCGACAAGCGACTCGCGCGAGGTTTTGCCGGCTCGCGATATTAATGTAATGTTATTTGGTCAGAAACACGCCCCCCGCAGTGTTCTAGTCGGATAGAGATTGAAAGAGAAATCAAATTCTAACGTAAAATAACAATCAGAAAAAATATCGGAGAAACATCGAGTTTCCCCGCTTAGAGTCGCGTATCCGAAACGTACGTTACGTTTTTCACTGAGATTTCGGCGAATCGAACCGAAAAGCGCAATTAAATTTTTCAAAAAATTTTCTATGTGGACTCTGGTGGTCGAACATTGGAATCGCGTACGAGTCGCGTTTGCGCAAATTGTTGGCTGCGCTCATTTTCCCGGGAAAAACGACGACGCGAGTCACTGCGTTCGATGCGTTCGATGCGTCGTGCGGCGGTGTGAACATTTCGCTTCGGCGACGCGCGAGTGATTTTAATGTTCGAGAAATGAAGTCCAAACACTGAATAAATGAGATCGGCTTGAGAAGGGCCGCGGATTAACTTTCGCGTAATCGCATTTTTGCTTCGCCCGCTAATTTGCTTATACCGCCGGATTTTCACCGGGCTCGATAATATCTGAGCGAAACTTAATCCAAGTAATTTAAGAATTTCGCTGGAATCGCACGGGAGGAAGAGAGCGCTCGCCACCCCGCTCTCTCCTTCGCTAATTACGAGCGCAAAACTTCGCCACCCCTTGGACCTGTTTCACGGAGGTGCCAACGTGGTCGTTGCGTGAGCGAGAAGAAGGAGCGGGATTTTCATTTCGTCGTGAAGTAGCGCATGAAATATGCATCGCTCGATGCATCCGCGATTTTTCACCGGGTATTGGGTGCCCCCGCCCACCCCCTGCCGCCAACCCTACCCTTCTTCGCCGCGCTGATGGCCGCCGCTCGTTCTCGGCTTATGCACATGCATCTCGTTCGCCGCGCGAAATTTACGATGCGTATCGCGCGCAAGATCGAGCCCGCGCGACTTTCCCGCGCGCGAATTTAAGAGTCTTCTCCGCTCCGACGATCTGGCGAAACAGCGATTCGCCGTGGCAGGGTGCATCTTCGCGCCGATTCGTCGATCGGGATTTGCGACGCGGGGTCTTAAATGGTTGCGAGATATGTCGTGTGTTTACCGAAAACGGAAGAAAGGTAAGGGAGGGCATGAAGAAAGTAGCGTGTGAGATCAAAGTACCGAGCGACGCCGAGATGCGTGATTGACTCGTCCTTATTGTTTCGATCTCTAAATACGAATCTCTCGAAAGTGCCAAGATAAAATATGACACGTATGTATATGTATATTCACGAAATGTGCGTATCTATTTTACATTGACGTCCAAATATTCCGAATTTAAAGGCCAGAACAATAAGAAGAGTCCAGAGTTAAGTGCGCTCCGCAATTGGTGCTTTTACTTTAATCGTCGTTGCGAGATTCAAGCGACGAATGGCGCACGGATTTCCGTAAGTTCCCGGTGATTTACAGCTCGCTGTGCTCCGCAAAATATTCCGCACTTTCGACTCGACACGATTCTTCCGCGCTCGCACGAGTCGCGGGGAGTGACGCTCGCGCGGAAACAGATAGGTAGTGACGTACATTGTATAATTCAGCGGTCTTTATCGCCAACTGCCGCATCGTGCCCGCGTCGATTTGTTGCGCCGATGCGTTTAATGGCATTGCATATTCAATTGCGGCATCTCCGAATTGGAATAGCGACCGAATGCCGGCTCTAACTATGTGCATTGCGTCGGAGCATCCGGCCAGCCAAATGCGCAAGGCAGCGTACACTGAGAGAAAAGTATATGATATTTGGAACTATAATGATATAGTAAATAAATTATAGTCCGAAACATCATATTTATAGTAAGTATTACCATAATATCGGTAATAATTACGATATAACCAAGCATATAATATTTCTACTAAGAATTATAGTAAGTTAAACTAAAATTATTGTGTGGATACAAATATAAAATGATAGGTAAAGTAACTCTTTTGTACAGTCAATATTACCGAAATATTTGCTAAATGATGACAGATTTAACTATATGAATGTTAAATCTCACTATATTTGTGAATGAGAAATTATCACATATGTGGTAAGAGTAACTAAACAATTATTTCAGACAATCATTGACTATATATTTGTGTTTATTCTACTATATTTTGCAGGTTCCACGAACTATAAAAATATGGTTGACGCCAGAATGAACTATAAAATATAGTGAGATTATAGTTAATTCAACTATATTTTTCTATCAGTGTATAGACACGTCCGCTCGCTCGCACTCGCTCACTTGCCTGCTCGCTCGCTCGCTCGCTCGCTCGCACTCGCTCCAAGATTTATCTTATCCGCGGAAGTAAAAGTTTCTCCCCAGGTACATACTTTGCTCCGGGATACGTGATGCAGCGAGATGGGGCGGCAAGGGACGGGCCGGCCGGTCGGGGGGGGGGGAAGGAGGGGGAGAAGAGTTATCACTTTGAAATATCATCGCGACGTATTTCGCATATGGAGCCGACCGTCGTCAGGTGTATTTTCTTCCGCCTTTCGGCGCGCCATCGCTGCGTTCGCAGTTCGCAGGTTTAAAGCCCGATGCTGAACTTTAAAGCCCGTCGCGCAAGATCCCGTCGAGAGAGTCTCCATTTGCGCGCGCGCGCGCGGGCTCTTTGTCGTTCGTTAATTAAAATTTTCTGCAAACCACGTACTTCCACCTCCGGAATGGCAAGAAGAGGGGGGCAGGAGGAGCAGCAGCAGGAGCAGAAAGAGGAGGGGCACAGGAACTGTTACGTCGACTTTGCCGCGATGGCCGGTGGTTCTCGCGTGTATCTCGTTTTCCTATCGAGAGTGTGCAAACTTTGCGATCTTTTCGCATTTTCGCCCGGAAGTTGCCGCGAAGTCGGGCCGGCGCTATTACGAAGAAACAAACTTCGAGAGCCAGACCGAGGCGCGAAACGAAGACAAAGCGCTGTCGCCCACGTCCGGCGAGAGAGAGAGAGAGAGAGAGAGAGAGAGAGAGAGAGAGAGAGAGAGAGAGAGAGAGAGAGAGAGAAAGAGATTCCGCCCGCGAGTGCCTTCGCGACACGTACATAAGAACGTGAGGTCCGCCTCGGCGGAAATGTAAACGCGCTTCGAGCTCGCCGAGCCGGTCGCATCGAAACTCGAGTCTTCGCCGAACAATTCGGTCGCCCGGCAAAAGCATCTCTCCGAGGGAGAGACAATAGAATAAAGGAAAAAAAAAAAACGCACTCCAGACGGGGCTCCTCTCTCGGGAGAGCGCGGGGGCGTCTCTGACTCGGCGCTTTTTTTCGCCGCGCGCGCGCGCGAGGAAGCTGCGTTCGCTGGCGCGTGCGAGTCCAGGACACCCGGTATACACGGGCAGCTGCCGCCGCCGCCGCCGCTTCGCCGTGGCACAGGCGAAGCCTGTATGTACTTAGGCGTTGGCGTTAGCCATATCACACGCGCACACGCCATATACTATCCAACTAAGTTAGCCCGGCTATCTGCTGGGCGGTCCGGCATATGGGTCCCTCGTTTGAGAGATCGCATCTTCTCTCTCGCCGGGGCGAGAGGCGATGGTCGATGGGAGGCGATACCGAGTGGCCGATGCTATCGTGACGTTATTACCGTCGGGCTCCGACCACGTCGGGCCGATACGCTCTTTTTCAGTCGTTCGTTCTCTCTGGCCGCCGGCAACGGATCCCGACCTTGCTGCAACCTGCCGCTCGGAAGGCGCGCGATTAACGATTGTCGCTGTTGCAGCGCCGGATGCAGCGAGAGGATAATTCATGGGGAGCGGGGGGGGGGCGGAGGGATGCGGGGAGCGCGCGCGAGGGGCGATTGTAACATCTCGATGGCGGCGCAGTCGTGGTAACGTCGAATATCGGCGAGAGCATTTCGGCGGTTACACTCGCCGCGGAAACGCGACAATTCTGCCGGTGTGTAAGTGAATTTCCCGGGTTGCAACCCGGGGAGAACGGAAAACTCGGTTGCAACTCGGACAAAAAGATTCCTGGGCGGGGCTTCTTAATGAATCGACCGCTTTCAGTTTAGCGTCGAGCGAGCTTTAAGGAGGCGCCAGAGCGGACGACAATCTTGGAGATTGTCGATAGCGCAGAGGCGATCGTTCAAATATGTTGTGTCGGATAAGCGAACACGTTCGCGTTTTTCCGTGTTTCCCCGACATATAAGTGTCGTATAGATGTGTGTATGTGTGTGTGTGTATGCTGCTTTGTTTTATTGATATTCAGCGGGGAACACAACTACACGTGTACGGGAGGCTTTCCGCAAACTTCTCGTGTACTTGTAAGTCTCGAAATTCAGTTGTAAAAGTGCAACAATGTTCTTCGGAATTTTCCGGAGCACACGTTCGAGATGTGTAACAAGCTGCGGAACTCGCGCGTCGGGCAGATATTTTCGCCGACCGGTGGCTCCAAATGTATAAAATTCGAAACCTTTCATCACATTTCCGTCACATACTGCGCGATGCTCCAACTCGCTTTTTCGCGCGTACTCTTTTAATGTAAAACTACTTTCAATACACTTGATACTACTTGATATACTTCTAATGCACTTTTCATGTACAAGCTGTTGCCACTTTACGCAACTAGACATACGACGTAAACTTCGCAGAAGAGAGTCAGTATTTTGTTAGTAAAATTTCAATTATGCACTGAGAGAAAAGTGTATGATATTTGGAACTATAATGATAAAGTAACTAAATTATAGCCCGAAATATCATATTAATAGTAAGTATTACCATAATATCGGTAATAATTACGATATAGGCATAGTACAACCAACTATATAATATTTTTACTAAGAATTATAGTAAGTTAAACTAAAATTATTGTATGGATACAAATGTAAAATGGTAGGTAAAGTAACTCTTTTATATAGTCAATATTACCAGAGTATTTGCTAAATGATGACAGATGTAACTATATGAATATTAAATCTCACTATATATTTGTGAATGAGAAATTACCATATATGTGGTAAAAGTAACTAAACAATTATTTCAGACAATCATTGACTATATATTTGTGTTTATTCCATTATATTTTGCAGGTTCCACGAACTATGAAAATATGGTTGACGCCAGAATGAACTATAAAATATAGTGAGATTATAGTTAATTCAACTATATTTTTCTATCGGTGTGACAGCCACCCCCTCCCAATCCAACTGAATATGTTTCAGACAAGTATTCACAGGATCACAGTAACAGAAGTATCACTTCCTTCGTCGCCGAATTCTCGTCTGCTCCCTATTCGATTACACGCGCCGAGGTTCTCCGTTCCGCACGTGTTAACGATGCGGCGTTATCTCTTCCCTTGTTCTCGCGAGAAGACAACTTTACGGACTCGGAGACAAGGAAGTTCCAGCAGACTGTTCGCACACACCCCGGTCTCGATTACCCGTGCGAACATCCGTCACAAAATAATATCGAACGAGCGCGGCGGGCGGTGTACGCGTCTCCTTTTTACGCAGGCGGATAAAGCGAATTTACGGGCACCGAGAGTGGAATGACAATTTGTAGTCTCACCGATACGATTCGGCTTATTTCCCTGCGGATTTTCCGCGGTTGCAACTTATCCGTTCCTGACGCGTTTCGTCCGCACTGAGCGGCGGGCCGGGACGGGCGGGGGGCGAATAAGCCGCGGCTTACAGAGAGCGGGATATTTACGAACTTCTCGAGTATTTCCCCGGAATACTCGAGGAATTCCGCCGCCGCGCATGCCTGCAAATGCGATTTTGTACAATTAATATCCACGCGCGTTGCTATGTTACATGAATAAATATTGATATAGCGTCAATATGTATCGCCGCAATTTGTCTCATACATTCGCGATGTTTGTCCTCCCGTTCATTGTCAGTTTGTCAGTTGTTTGCGCATCCTGCAAATTTCTGCTGTAACGCGCATTTTCAGCCGCGCATGCAACTTTCCCCCGAAGGGGTTCCTTCCCGGGACCTTTTCACGCGAGCCGCCATTCACGCCCTCGCGGCTGACTCATATTTATATGAGAAATACGGTATGCAAGCGGCAAGATGAAGGCTGTCAGTCGCAAGAGGCGTCCCGGAATGAATTTATCGTGGAAAAGTAAATGGCGAGGGGGAAACGGGGGGACGGGCGTACGAGCGAGCGAGGTCGAGCCGAGAAAGATCGTCGAGTGACCCTTTTTTCCTCGCTCCCCAGAGACATGCAGATGTCGGAGGAGAGAAAAGAACGACAGAGAAATTAAAGTGGACACCGGCGGGAATTTCCACGGCGCGGAGCGCGAGGGAGATGGAATTTCCAGCGACCGAGCGCCATATTGCATTCGTGATTATTAAGTTCGCCGCCGCCGCCGCCGCCGCCGCCGCCACCGCCGTCGCCGTAACATGGAAATTTTTATGGAACGCTACTTGTTGTCGCCGTTGAAAAAGTCAAACAGAACACGCGCATTTTCCGCAGACTTCCCGCGACTTTCTTCCTCCTTCCCTTCACTCCCTCCTCGCCGCGGGCGCTGTCGCGAAAAACGCGCGAATAAAAGGGAAAAAGTTTAATTCCACGTAAGAGCGTTTCTTCGCAACCGACGTACTTGAGCGCGCTGGCAGAAGCGCGTAGGGTGCCAAGATCGTCAACAAAGAGAGAGAGAGAGAGAGAAAGGAGAAAGAGAAAGAGAGAGAGAGAGAGAGAGAGAGAGAGGGAAACAGAGTGATTTCTCCAGCCATGGCTCAGGGGAGAGCCAGTGAAATAATAAAAGTGACACGGGAAAATAAAGCCACTCGACGCGCCCGGAGGATTTCCTCGGCTCGTCCGAGCGGGAAAGCGCATGCGCGCGCGACGACGATATAGTAATTATCAAGTTTGTCCTTCCGGACGGCGGAAGTAAGATGGATAGGCCAAGGGCGAGGAGAAATGGAGCGTGAGAGAAAGAGATAGAATGGAAAAGGCACGGAGAGATGGAGGAGAGACGAAGCGGAGAGGGCGCGAGGGAGAGATACGACCGAGAATGCCGGAGAGGTAGATAGAAGGACGTAAGGCGACTACGGAATGATATAGTAGTAGTAGTAGTTGCACATTACCGGAAGCAGCAGCGGCGACGGCGGCGGCGGCGGCGGCGGCGACGGCGGCGTCAGCGGCGGCCGTCACTCGAATTTATGAAATTGCAATTCCGGCCCCTCGTTGCATCGCGCGTCGGAGCAATTTGTCTCGCGACGTACGGAGAGGTAAAATAATCCAATCCCTCCTCTTTTTCCCGGCTTTTTGCCGCCTCCTCCAGCCCCCCCCCCGACCGCGCGCACCGGAATAGTCCGTTATAATTGCCGGGACTCGAGTCACGTAGAGTGCTATCGATTTTCGCCGGGGGCCGCGACAATCCGCGAAGACAACCGCGATTTCCGAGTCGCGCCTGCCGAGTGCTCCGCGTTTTATTAGCGTGCGCGCGCGACCGCGGCTGATATCGGATTTAATCCAGAAGCGAAAGCGACGCCGACAGCGATCGTGCAACCGTGCGCCTTAATGAGAATCGCGGGACGCATCATCCAGATAAAAATCCGCCGCCCCGGATACGTCACGAAATACCTACACGCACGGAGAAAAGAAAAAGCGACAGCTCTTGAATCGACGAGATTATCGATCAAAATTGGTTCCACCGGGAACCAGGGCATATTCTGTTCCCTCCGATGAAAACGCGACCGGCTCGTTCGTCCGTCGTCATCACATCGATTCAACCCCGATCTTCCTTCCCCGCGCGTACTTGAAACTTTTTTCTCAGCAGCCTCGGGGGATTTGCTGCGAAAGATCAAAGCGAGCTTTATCCGGAGATAAGGGAATAAAACAGCGCGAAAGTTTCGGTGTTTCCCTCACGGCAAGATGGATGAGATTTCGTCAGGTCGACGATTCCGCGTCGGCGGAGGAGAGCGAGCAATCCGGCCGACCACGTCGCCACCGACGCCCTCGGCGTTCGTTACCGCCAAATACTCGAGATAGCGGCCAGCATCTCATTAACCCGATTCCCGCCACCTCGGCCACCTCGATATTTCCAGATATAACGGCTCTTATTGCATAACTCGGCCCGCGCACTTAGCATTCCGTTACGCGGTATCTGCCTATCTAGCCGTCGCAGCCGCCTTGAGTGTTATCAAACATAGAACGACAACATAGAACATAGCGGCCATATATGCGTTGCAATATATCCGACGCATGTAATAGCGTTTTGTTATTAATTAACAGCGGCAGAGGGATAAATGGTGGGAAGGGGATGAATATTAAATCGACAGGCCCGCAAGCGCCAATGCAACATTTATCAGAGCCGTGTATATTATTCCCTGCGGATCCTGGCTGTTTCGTATGAAATTACTACGTACGGCCGACGAAGTATTTGGCGTAAGTAGCGTCGGAAAAAAAGAGAGAGAGAGAGAGAGAGAGAGAGAGAGAGAGAGAGCACCCGACGCGCCAGAAAACAAAACCACTCGGGCCTTGAAGATGATCTCTCGTCGAAAGATATCGGGGGCCAGCAAGGATATCGGGACGGTAAATTGCGAGAGGAGGGAGGGTTTTCTTCACAATCTATATTTTTCCTCTCCCCGCAAGCGAGTTCCAATAAATAAAATAATCCAGAGGAGGAAACGGGCGCGCGCGACCGACATAACCTGGGAGCTCGTTCTCCTTTGCGCGCGCGCGAAAGTACGTAACAAAGTTGAGAGGTGGCTCACAGATGGCTCCCGCCGGCTATTATTTCGCCCCTATCATCCGGGTATTTTTTTCTTCACTGTGAGGACGGATAGAAGGCGGGCGCAGCCGCGTTCAAAGTGTCGCGTAAAGCGACATCGAGATCGTCGCTTCGATTGAGAGATCACGACTGAAAGGGCTGAAAGCAGAGAACGTTACGCCCCTCGTCGCAGCCGGATGCTCGTCCCGGCTTCTTGGTCGCGCGTTAAATCGCCAACAGTCTCGCCATGAAGCCGAGGACACTTCCGAGGTGGCTGAATCGCGTCGAACATGATTCGTCCCCAGGTCGTCCGCGCGCGTATTTCCACTCCGCGAAAATCAAGATCGCGACTCGAGGGCGAAGTTGGAGGCTCCAGGGCACGACGACGCGGCAGCGTAGCCATCTCGCGACCCGGGAAACACGTTGAAAGTCAAACGAGAAATTCAGTTACCGCCCGGCGAACGAGCCGCGTCATATTCCCGCCGCCGCGGCGGTACATATAATATTTCCAAGGCTTCTACGCACGCGCGCGCGCGCAAGCGGTATGGAAATACATATTTTCCCGCAGCCGACGCGCCATATCGCTGCCAAATGTTTGCCTGAGAAATTCCGCCACCGACTGAATATTCTAACGTCCAATTAAGCGGAGAAACATAATAGAGCGATTTAATTTAATATGGTAACGTGACGCGAGCGTGTTTGTTAGCTCTACCTCTCTCCCTCTCTGTCTTACGTGTGCAGAGTATTTTTCACCCGTGCTATTCTTTCCGCCACTTGATAGTTTAGTAAGGACTCGAGTGACAAATTGTCCTTCTACAATTTCGCTGTCTACCACGTGCTGAAGTATATCGCTATCACCTTTACATTCTCGTTTAATTTCATCATTGTGTTCTTAAACAATTTTCCAACTTAACTCGCTATATGGTATGGCTTTTGTTCCATCCATAGATATAGTATATCTAGACTGCATGTTCGAGGAGTGGGGATGTAATTTTCGGAGGGAAGGAAGCACTCTGTTTTTACTGTTCGTTCTCTCTCTCGCACGGTCCCGATGGAAGGGTATATATAGGGGAGGCAATTGCTGTACAGTAACCACCGCCCCTATTCCCTTTCCATCGGGACTGTGCGAGAGAGAGAACGAACAGTAAAAACAGAGTGCTTCCTTTTCTCCGAGAGTTATACCCCCACCCTTGAAATTTGGGAGAACGCGCAGTCTAGATATACACTGATGGGAAAATATAGTTGAATTAACTATACAATCTCACTATATTTTATAGTAGATTTTGGCGTCAACCATATTTTCATAGTTCGTGGAACCTGCAAAATATAATAGAATAAACACAAATATATAGTCAATGCTTGTCTGAAATAATTGTTTAGTTACTTTTACCACATATATGGTAATTTCTCATTCACAAATATAGTGAGATTTAATATTCATATAGTTACATCTGTCATCATTTAGCAAATATTCTGGTAATATTGACTATATAAAAGAGTTACTTTACCCACCACTTTACATTTGTATCCATACAACAATTTTAGTTTAACTTACTATAATTCTTAGTAAAAATATTATATGCTTGGTTATACTATGCCTATATCGTAATTATTACCGATATTACTTACTCTGTACTTACTCTAAATATGATATTTCAGACTATAATTTAGTTACTATATCATTATAGTTCCAAATATCATATACTTTTCTCTCAGTGTACTATGTCTATGGTTACATCAGTCTTGATCGCTCAACACCGATATGTGTATATGTGTGCGCGCGCGCGCGCGCCGGTGTTTCAGACTTTCTATACTTTTCCTTCTCACAGCGTTGCATATCGCGCTATTGTTAATAAGCATTGTTCTCGACCCAAGGAGAGCCTTATAATCCCAGAGACAAAATAAATCTATCAGTTCATCTATCCGTCCGCCTGGCGGCACGTTTTGCGGTGAGAATCCCGCGTTATTAATAGAAAACATTCCCGGAGACGCGCGAGACTGCGGCAATCGCGCGCGCTGTTTCGCGCTCGCTTCCGAGGAAAGCAGCGGCGACGGCGGCGACGTCGCGTTCGTAATCAGTTACGCGTAATCACTGCGCGGATAATAAACGGATGCAACAAAGTGCCGCACTTGCGCCGGCACATCGAGGCACGTCCCATCAGTTACCGCGTTCAACTAACGCGACTAATTGTACGTTACAGGGACGTACGCGCGAGCTTACGTTACGTAGCGCGGCCCGGCGTTCTCGACGGCGCGACTTACATAACTGCTGCTTACGCGCCAAGTTCCTCCACCCAGGAGCTCGCGAGGATATCGCGTTTGCATCCTCGAGGACGGCCCGCGCGCCTCGTAATTCTCGGAAACAATTAAATTACCGCCGCGTTACACGCCGTCGACGATCCCTCGAAGAGAGGCCAAATTATTACAGCGATCTCGTCAGACTCTTTCGCAGAGCGTGTCGCCGTAAAACGATCTCGAAGATGTTACTTGTACACATAATATGACCGATCTTTCGTTTTCTCTCTCTCACTCTCTCTCTCTCTCTCTCTCTCTCTCTCTCCCTCCCTCCCTCTCTCTCCCTCCTTCTTTATTCGAGGAAGCGTGCATATAGCGAGACTTTACAGCAATCTTTGGTAGCCGCGAATAAATTCGAGGCGCGAACATTGTTATATAATATTTTTTGTAGGTTATCTTGCATATACGACACTGTTACGAATCAAAGACCTTACACATTATTTAATGAAATTGAATTTCGTAAGAATTTTTCATGCGCTTCCGTTTTATATGGAGAAAGTATTAAGTGTAATGTAAATTGCGTAAAATTATATTCCTTTATACAACGTTTCTTTGCAAATCTCGACTATATACCGCTATCGTAATATGATTTATTATAAGAACAAACGACGGAAAACAAGGCAACGAAATATCCAAAAAGTAATTATGATATTATACAGTAAAAAAATCAAACGCACAAGATATAAGATTTAAACGGTTATGAAATAATTTCGCTCAAACTTCCGCATGAGCTAAATTCACGAAAATTTCCTTATATTCTTACAACAATATTTTCCCCCTATGCAATTTTCTTATACATATTAAACATCGTATCGTTTCCGCGTACGTTTAAAAGATCGTTGACTTGGAGCACGCAACAAACACTGCTTCCTCTCTCCCTCTCTCTGGCGCATCTTGCGAGTCTGATCCGCCGAACCGAAACGGCAAACCGTTTGCGCGGAAGTAAGTCGCGCGAATTATTCGCGTGTGCCCTTCGCTAGCAATTTCCTGCGGGGGTTCGGGGACTCGGCGCACCCGCCCTGGCTTGGTTTCATTACCGGTGACATCGGTGTGTCCTGGCGGCGCGCGAGACACACACAGAGAGAGAGAGAGAGAGAGAGAGAGAGAGAGAGATAACGCGTCCCGCCCCGGCGCGGCGTCTTTCTCTGGAAGTAGTCGCTGGATAATTATAGGCGCGGATGCATAATTCCGCGCACGTTAAGCTTATATTCATCCGTCACGCTTCGAAAAGGTTCATTGCACTCCCCGGGTCCACCCCGGGCATCGACTGCCTACCGGTAGCGTGCGATTCGTCGTAACAAGACGACTGCAGTTCGGACGAGAACACGCCGCCGCCCTTCGTCCCCGCGCTCATCGTCCGCGATTGCCAAGGAGATAAACAAAAACGCAGGTTTTCCCCATCGTCGACGAGTTCGACCGACCTGCGGGATCTCTGAGAAGGAGCTCAGGTGAGCTCGTGTTCGTGAGCCAAGACATCAAGAGATTCCCTCGAATCGCGTGTAGAATTTTACGACCGCTCGGCGATTAATTTTTCAAATTTTTTGCGAATCACACGCGGACGCGCTCTCGCGCGAGCATTTCAGGCTTGCATTATTTTTTCTTTCTCTCTCTCTTTTCCCTTGGCGAGATCGCGCGCCTGGATCATGTAGCGTCGTTATTACTCGGATAAATTGTTTGCCGGGTTCACTTTGCAGGAAAAGGAGAGGAGGAGTTCGGCGGAGAGCCCGACTGCGAGGAAAAAAAAATTATTTCTCCGAGTCTCTGTTTTCGTGCTTCTACGTAAGACAGAGAGACGGAAAGCGAGAAGAGGAAAGAAGAAAGAGAACGAAAAATTGCCTTTAAAATGAGCGCCCACCGTGTCTGTGAATTTAGCACGACGTTTTAAAAATGATTAAAAAACAATGTTAATTCCAATAGCATTTTTCATAGTTCTACAATTCCTGATAAAAATAAAAAAAGTTTCGTATTTTTAATCTTGTACTTCGGCATCTTTAGAGGAGACTTTAGAGGGGACGTTCCTATTGGAACGTGGAGTTAGCACATTTTTTCAATTTCGATTTTTGGGTATCAAGAATACGGAATTTTTTTTTATTTTTATCAGGAACTGTAGAGCTATGAAAAATGCTACCGGAACTAACATTGTTTTTCAATAATTTTTAAAACGTCGTGCTAACTTCGCAGACACGCGTCCACCAGCGATTTGTGAATTCTCCATGCCGGAGTGTCCGTGAATCTTGCGGTAAAATTATTCATCCGACCGAAAGTCATGCGCGACGCGTGCGGAAATTCGCGACGGACTTTGCGCTTGACTTTGAATTCGTTCGCAGTTGCGAACGAACATCCGCCACATAACATTATCTTCTAATGACCGTGTCTCCAGCGACATCGATTAAACTTTGACCTGAGTTCAAACCGTACTCAAAGATTTGAAATTCAACCGACGTTGGCAAAAACGGGCAGCCGGAACGTGCGAAAGAAGCATACAAGAAGTCGTCACACAAAGAGGAAAGATTGACTTAATTAATAATGTGCAAAACAAGTGCAGATTTTGGATTTCCTTAAGACCGAATTTGGTCCGCGAGAAATTCCGTTTTCCTCCACCAAAACGCGCTCGATTCGTTCACGTCGATTTCACCGATCTTACTTCTCCGTGCAGAAACGAGCACAATGTTTCGTCGGTCGGCATCCGCCTGGCCTTCGTTGGCAGTTGAATTTTCACGCAACTTCCATGGACGAGCTAAACATTTGGAGACATATTATTTCCCGGTGATTATCGGTGATGCTTATCGGTGATTATCGTGTGACGATGGCACCGACTGCCGTCGGTGCGAAATGTTGTTTTCGACTGGGCAAAACGCGTGTTTCTACAGCGTCGCACGTGACGACGCTCATTTGCAAACTGGCTCGAGAAGTCGGCTGGTTGTCAGCTCGGCGGAGAGAGAAAGAGAGGGGGAGAGAGAGAGAGAGAGAAAGGGAGAGAGACAATACAGAGGGGCGGGGGAGAGGGAGCGGGAGTATGAGAAAAGAGCTGTTCCTAATGGCGGGACGTATGTGACGGAAGCTCTTGGCTTTTTGAGGATCGCGCGGGCATGGCTAAATAGCCAATTCGCCGCTTTGTCGTGGATAAGGCCGATGCCACAAGGCGCGTTTCAAATGCAAATACCGAGGCTGCCGCGCGCACAAACCGACCGGCTTAACCGTACCGTCGGCGGCAGTAAAGTTTGAGCCCAATAAAAAGGGGAAAGGCAATTTCCTAGTCGCGCTGCTCCGCGATGCCCGCGGAAGCGGAATTTCATAAACAGAGAGCAAAAAGAGAGCAGGTAGGAAAAAAGGAGGAGAATGAAGGAAACGTAAACCGACGAGGCGCACGAGCGCGTATACGAGGGAAATTATGACGCTCGGCGAAGCACCGAGCCCGCTGCACGCGCGACGAATTTCGGACAAATTCTCCCCTTCCTCTCTTTCGCTCCTTTTCTCATTCTCTCTTTCCCTCGAGCGAGTGGGTGAGAAGCGACGAGAATAAACGGGAAGTCAAAGAACAAGCTTCGCTCGCGATTCTCTCCTCGGTTTTCCGCGATCGTCGATTATCGCTCACGTGGCCGCCGTCGGAAACAACGGCCGTTTAAAAATCCGAGAAGGGCGCAATTCCGCGCGAAAGTCGCTCGCGTTTCCGTCCACTCGTATCGGCGGCCGCTTTGTGCAAGAGAAATGCGCAATTTCGACACTGTTTTAATAATTGACTCCGAGTGACGTTTCGTCTCGCGAGCGGGTTCGTTCGTTCGTTCGTTCGTTCGTTTCGGTCGTTCGTTCCGTTCGTTCGTTCTTTCGCGTAATTATTTCGAGCGGGTCGTCCGGCTTTTCCATGCGAGCGAGCAACAATGCTGAAATTATGAAACAATCCCCCGCACATTTTCCCGAAGGCCGGACTATGTGCATGGCGACACATAGAGAAAGAGAGAGAGAGAGAGAGAGAGAAAGGGAGAGAGAGAGAGAGAGGGAAAGAGAGAAAGGGATAGAATCTGAGACCCGAATGGAACAAATGAAATATTTCGTCCAGTTGTCGGTTTCTGGTTCGGGCGTTGTCGATTTTACGGAAAAATATTCGATATCGCCCGTATTCCGCGTTTGCGTGTCCGCGCGTGGAGACAAGATAAACTATTTCGAGAATTGCGCGGCACAGGAGAGAGAAAGAGGGGGAAAGAGATAAAAAAGAGAGGGAGAGAGATAGAGAGAGAGAGAGAGAAAGAGAGGATTCCGACAATACACCCGCGGGCCCGTGAATTTCAGCATTCGCGTTAAAAGCGACTCGCGCAGTAATTAATTAAAAACAATTAATTAAAGTTACCGGTCGCCTAATATGCGAATTTCGGTATTACGCACGATATATCGCTCCTACCGGTAACCTAATTAATTAGGTAAAGGAAGAAGTCTCTCTGCGATTCTCCCTCTCTCTCTCTCTCTCTCTTTCTTTCTCTCTCTCTCTCTCTCTCTCTCTCGGAAATAATGCTCGTTTCAGTGGTTTTATGGCGCGAAAAACACATAGATGGTATTTATGACGGCAAATGTTGCTCGACGCGAGAAAACAACAAACAAGAACGCCAAGTAAAATTAAAACGTGCAGTTTTAAACATACGCGCGTCATATAAATGGAGCGCGCGCGCGCGCGAGAAAAAGGGAGCGAGCGGGTGAAAAGGGAGAGAAAGAGAGAGAGAGGTTATGCATTTGCATTACATAAATATTATCTCGCGGTCAATTCGACGGCATGAAGTCTCCCGCTTCTCTCTCATTCCGCGCCGTAATAATTTCGTAATATCGCACACCGGACGATTTAAAAGGGCACAATTAAAAGTTAATCGGCCGTGTGCACTGGCGGTTTCCAGCGGAGCGTCGCTTCGACCGCAACCTCGCGTATATAACCCCGGTGCCCGGGACGTCCTGACGTCGCGATGGGCTCGAGGAAACGCGAGGAGACGCGAGGGGTGCGCGTGCGGCGAGGGTCGTGCGGATTTCTCGCGACCCGATTCCTGGCCTACTTTCCCGACGAAACGGAATTAAACTGAAGAAATGTAAATTTAATTACCGCGCCACATACTCGAGCCCCCCCTCCGTCCTCTCGCACCCCCTGCTCGCCGCTACTCGCGAATCTCCGTCTCGCATTTTCGCGGCGTTTGTGACCGCAGTCGCTTTTTCATAAAAGAATTTGCGATTCTCCAAACGCTTCGCGCCTTCTCCTCTTTCTTTCTCTCTTTCGCACGGTGACAATTTTTATTTTTCCCTTTTTCTCACCGACATCAATTAACATCGATTCCACACGGTATTAAATGTTTTATTCAGGAGGACGAAAAAGAGCGTTTTATTATTCACGCTTTGTGTGCATTTTACCTTCCTTTTTTGTTTTACAAAGCGCTTAAATATTCTTCTCGCCGCCGTCGCGCCGCCGCGCGCGCAACCGCGATGTTTTCCCCGGCTGCCGTGTCCTCCGCGCGCGATGCTGCGTGACGACAAAAGCGGCGCAAAACTGTGTCCGATGCGCGAGAGCTCGTCGCGCATTATCGTAAAACCGCGATCAAGTCGTTTGACCTATTGCAAGTTACGTTACTCGCTCCGAGCCGGAGTGCTCGATCGAAATGCATTGTGCAGCGTCTGAAAACGTCGGCGGACATGAACGCCGCCGTTCCCGTCAAATCGGCTTACGGGGCGCCGCGAAAGCCTCCGCGATATCCATTTCGAAAAAAAAAAGAGAGAACAGGAAAGAGGACTGGAGAGAAATGACAGAACGCGAGAGAGAGAGAGAGAGAGAGAGAGAGAGAGGGCTGAGGGAGACAAGAGGGAAAAAGCGGAAAAACAAACCAGCGGCGAGCGAGCTCAAAAACAACGGCGACATTTTCTTTCATCCCTCGTCGGACACACACACGCGCGCACACACACACACACGCACAAAGAGAATTGGAGTGGAAACGCAATAGCAACGGAGTGGCGCGCGGGTTAAAGAGGGTTAATCCATTACGGCTGGTGTTGAGGCACGTATAATGCACGCCGCACGCGTACCGCCTGGCAACGAGACGGCGCGTATGCGCGTACGCGCCGCTCGGAAAGTCATCGTGACTCTTCAAAGCGTGACTCGTCGCCGCCGGCCGCGGTTTGCGTTTTTTTCCGGGACAGCCCTTCGCGCTCACGCGACCGCCGTACGCGTGGAATTTTCGCGCAAATAACGAACCGATGGCACTCGCGGAATTTAGACGACTAATTCGCGCGATTTATGCGGAACGACGAGATTGTGCCCGTCGTAATAGCGGACAGCGCGGATAATGAGCCGCCATTGGCGGGTTGAAAAGTGCGAGCAGCTCGGCACGGTACGGTCGGTCGCAGAATGGACATATCTTTCTTGGTAGTCGCAATTGTGAGGCAATGCCCACGAGTTTGAGCGACAATCGGTGACCGTAGATTTAGATACGTAGATTGCGCCGCCTCTTCTACGAGAGTGATTTGAAAGCGAGATACGGAGGGGTCGTCAATATTCACCTTTCACGGTCACCACACAGGCGCGTCTTATCTTCGTCTTTGATATAAACGAAGCTGGACAAAGATCGAATGTCCGTGGCGCTTCCTTTTCAGGCCACTCTCTCCACGCGTGCAGTTTTCGCAGCCTTTTGTGGAACGTTCGGTATATCGATTGCATCTTTATCTATCAGATGAAAGTGGAGCAATAGGCTAGCTATATCCGCATCGTGTATCGTCGCTTCGACTCTTGGGGAGCCGATCGTGAGAACGCGTGAAAAGTTTACATTTTTCAGCTGGAAGAATTCTTTGAAAGTGTGGTCACTCTTCATATGAGTTCGTATCAAAGAGAAGAAGAATTCACGAACGCCTTCTAAGAATCGAAGTGACTCGTGTACAACGTCGGACGGATTTCCGTGACCGAGCGAAAATATTCCATTCGAATTCGCCAAGAGAGAGGAAATAAAGGGAAAACAACATTGCTCACGACGGAAAATTCGGTGACGGCGGGCCAGTTGTATCAGTCGCTTGACCACAGAGAGAGAGAGAGAGAGAGAGAGAGAGAGAGAGGAGAGAGAGAGAGAGAGAGAGAGCAACGGCGCCGCGCCGTCCATTCCGCTTTAATGTATTCGTTAACGTTCATTATAAAATATACGCACAAGAGACGAACCGACTCGTTTTACACGCGCCGCGCACTCGCACGCGCAAACGCTTACGCGCGCGCCCGCCCCCGCGGCCGCATTTTTTCCAGTTTCGCGGCCCTCGCGCTGCTGCCGCGGTTGTCGTGTAAACGCAGCTTTCACATCCCTCTCGCATGGCTTTTGCGCGGACGTTTTGCAATAATCCAGACGTCTCGTAAACATTTTTCCTCGTAAAAAATTTCGCGTCCGCTGCCGAAAATCCCTGGCAAAATTGCGGCAGCCCGAAGAAATGCACACATCGCGCGCGCGCGCGCGCGCGCACGTGCTTTGTTGTACACGGAATACAATAACGATGATAACAATAATAATAATAATATGACGTAAATAACACACGTGGCAGTAAAACGGTTCCTTCGCCCGAACCTCTCTGCACTCGCCGCGTGCAAGGCCGATCTTCGTCTGAGCGAACACTTCGAGTTCGTTTAAGTTTATGACAAGAAGAGCATATCTACTGAATTTCGGTTGTCTCTCGGTGCTGTCAGGCGATGTTGCTGATCAAGCAAACACACAACTTGTCTAATATGCACGGTACGCTGAATCTAACCGCGTCTAAACGCGTCAATAACACATAAAGTGCATCACCTCCGAAAGGAATGATTATTGAGTTTGCTAAACTCACACACGCTTGGCTTATATACACACAGACGCGCGCGCGCGCATTTAAACGCATTAAATTTTTCCCTTCGATTTGAGAAAAGCCCTTTATCGCCCGCGGCCGTTACAACTGGCGCCGTGCTTGCCGCTCGATAAATTATTCCCACCGGCGCAAATCTGATGGCCCTCTCGGACGTAAAAATTACTGGGTCAAGCGCGCGACTCCTCAGAGATCGCGCGCTCGCGCTCGTAAAACGCGGCGTTTCGAGTAATAAAAAACGCGTTTCACCTGACTCACCCTCCGTTTCGCAAGCGCAGCGACTGCTGCTCGCCTTGCCAGCGTGACGAACTTCTTATTCGTAATAATCGCCGTTGCGCGTTGTCGCCTCGCCGTCGCTCGGATATAATTAATGACGTATCCTTTTGCGGATGCGCGCGACGCGAAGCGGATTGATGCCGAGGCGAAATTCTGGTTCTGTATAATTAATCTTATAGGTACTACTTCTTCGAGCTCGAAGGAGTAACGGGGAACTTTCAGATGTAATTATTATCGACCTAGCGTTCGTGTCAAAAATTGTTATTTATACGGAACCGTTTTTACAAGGTTTAATGA
The DNA here is from genome assembly GCF_003227715.2 of Harpegnathos saltator. Classification (NCBI taxonomy): domain Eukaryota; kingdom Metazoa; phylum Arthropoda; class Insecta; order Hymenoptera; family Formicidae; genus Harpegnathos; species Harpegnathos saltator. The sequence continues at coordinate 1,346,978 of NW_020229999.1, read as the reverse complement.
AGGGGACCTGCTAGGAGGTGCCTTTAAAGTGGCCACCAGAGCTCCCGTGTTGCAAGCATTTTTAGAATTTTTAATATTTGTAAATAATTGATATTTAATTATTTTTATATCACCCCCCTCATTTCGCTATTCTTCATTTTAATTAATAATGTATATTGATTATGTCGACTCAGTCGACTATAAACAGAACTGCAAATAGAATTGCGATAAACAATATTACGTAACAAATGTGGATAGATAACGAGATTAATGAATAAATTAAATAAGAAACTATCAACAATAAGAACTGTAATCTTTTTGTTATTATTATTTTTTAATGATGTTGCTATGACCTGAATATCTGAAAAAAGTGAAACGGAGAGAAGAAGTTATAAAGTTAAAGAGCAGTTATGTAAACTGCTAAAATCAATAGGAACTTAAATGTAGCTCCGTGCTAAAATAACGGTAAAGTAAAATGAAAAAAAAGCGTTGGTAAATTTAAAATGCTATCTCGTGTTATTAAAAGCGCCAGAAAGTATTTATTAAACTTTGGCGTTATTCATATTTGTAGATTGCTCGCGCGATATTCGATTAATTAATTACAAAATTAATTACACATTTACATTTGTGGGTCGCAGATTTGCATTTTAACAAGGAGAAAACAGTAATGCTGCAATCATATGCAGCAAGGACAACAATCCGTATAAAGTTACATCTCGAAATTCATTCATTTCATTCGTCCTTCAATTTCGTTGAAACATGCAATGTTAACATGAAACCGAAATTTCGACTCGGAGTCGCGCGAACATTTACGAGGTTCGTTGTCATCGTTGTATGCGTTTCACAAGCGAAGAACATAAAAAGTATGCTATTAAATAAATATCTATTTCGACGGATATCTCGACAGTTACTCCGTGAAAGTACAGAAAAAATATAGCGCGTTGCAACATTTTTATTGTTATTACGAGAAATAATACGTCTGGATGGAGAGAAAAATTTTTTATTTTTACCCAACGGCCTTTAAATCCGATGTGAAATTGTGTATTTTTGTCGGGCGATTTTTCATACGTTGTTTCACGAGGAATACGAGGAAAAAGGAAATATTCGTCATGAGGAAAAAAAGAAAAATAGAGAGAAAGAGAGGGAGAGGGAGAGAGAGAGAGAGAGAGAGAGAGGAGAGGAGAGGAGGAGAGAGAGAGAGAGAGAGAGAGAGAGAGAGAGAGAGAGAGAGAGAGAGAGAGAGAGAGAGAGAGAGAGGAGAGGGGGGAAACACTGTACTCTTTTCCGTATTTTCTTGCGTTCGGGATAAAACGGGCGGAAGTGAAAGGAAAAAAAAAAAGAATCCCACACGCGCGCCACATGCACATGCGAAATCGGTGGCCCTCTTATCGTCTCGTCGTCGTTTCATCCCTCTTCGTCATTTCGCGACGTTGTTTGTTCAGCCGCTAAATGGCATCCACCTTCTCTCTTGATGAATCCTCTCCGCTCGCTCCGCCCGCTTTTCGTCTGCCGCGCCAGAGCTCTCTCGTTTGCGGCCTATTATCTATGTGCGCGATATCTGTGATTACGTGATGGCTCTTCACGCATGCATTTAGTTTTCCCCGAGACGGCATTAATTGCCAGAGATAATATTCATGGGGAAGACGGGGGGGATTGTATGCCCCTTGCATCCTGAATAATTTTCATGCCAAGGAAGAATAGCCGTAAGCTGCCTCTTTTTGCGGCGACAACGTTGCCTCTGACGATTATCGTGTGTTTGATAATCACGTTTAGCTTATTATAACGACGGAAAGTGCACTTTAAGGGCGCTTTTCGCGACCGTAGCTCCTTCACGTTCGGAGATAGAAAAATATTCCAACTTTATTTTTAACAAATTTCTTAACGAGGCAATCTTTAACACGGTGTAATCACACACCTGTTGTACACACACCATGTAAAATTACTCGCGCCCAATTACTTCGCTTCTACCAGAGTATTGGACCGATTCTGACCCAAGCTAATATCCACCAGTTGATCAGAGAATTCCCTCGGATTTTCGTCTTTCATTTTTACCGAGAATTGCAAGGAAACTTTCCGACAAACTCGATATTAGATTGACGCAGAAGACTCGCCGCGTTTGTCCAAGAAAGTAGAAGACGGGATTATCTGGTCTCGAAGGTTCAATAATTTTTACGAACAAAGCATCGACTCGATGTTTCATCTCAGACATCCAACGACGACTTCCTATTCCCTTTTCAACATCCAAACTCTCTCGCGACACTCTACTTGACGGAGAAACGACAAGTCTCTCAAGGCAGCCGACCCAATATAACGTCGAGAGCTTGATACAAAAGCACCTCCGTCCACCATCACCGCGCACCCTAGTCGATCAGCCGACATGGTGCGCGGCTTCGAGAACAGGAAAAAGAACAGGAAGAATAGGAATAGGAGAACAGGAAAAAGAATAGGTCACGCAAGGGTTGAGTGACCCAGTCCGCGCAATAACAAAGCCGTGCGCCTCCACGCGGTTTCCGCCGAATCACGAGGGAGCCCGCCTTCACCGCCGTCGGCACGTAAAATTTAAGGGTCAAGGATTTCGCGCTCCTTCGCTCCGTCGATAGCCCGTCTCTCTCTCAGCCCTTCAGCCCGAAGTGTCGACGGTAGTCTCGCGGTGCACACGTACACGTCTCCGTCGTGTACGCGAGCGCGTAGCCTCGCCACCGTGAATATCCGCGCCATACTCGCAAGGTCGTCCCTCGGGAACGTCCTTATTACCCGACGTCGCCGAGTACACGTGCGCGAACGCGCCTCCTCCCTCTCACCTCCTCCGTCCTCATCTCATCCCCTCCTCTTTTACACCCTTTTTTCTCTCGACTTCCTTCCTCGCCTGGCCGAGCGTTCTTCTACCGGCGCAGCGCGATCAATCACGCTACCGTCAGCACCCATCGCGCGCAACTTCGACGACTGACGCGTTCTCGCGATGTTCTTCGCCCACGAAGAACCCACCTTCCCTCCCTCAGACGTCCCGACCAACTTGCCCGGACAACGGAACTGCGCCACTGCGGCGAGCGGAAGGGGCGCGCGATTAACACGCGTTTGCATCCGGATAATGGAATTTACGGAGACGGAGTTTCCCGGCGAAAATTTTGAAGAACGCTCGCGGAGATCGCGTACTCACGTCGAGCGCGCGTTCCGCCTCGCTCTCAGGGGAGTTGCTTCCTCCCTGTCATCCTCGCGCGAAGAAGCGTCGCGTCGTCGACGCGATCCCGTTCGAACTGCGAGATCTCGCGACGCGAGGTATCGACCCCACCCCTCCTGCCCCCGATGACTAGGAAACTTCGTTATCCGCTTTCTCTCTGCCTCTCTCTCTCTCTCTCTCTCTCTCTCTTTCTGTCAGCGTGTATCCGCTCAGCGGTACACGCTAAGGCGACATTATGCCCGATTCATATGCCTCGTCACGTTTCTCCTTTTCTGCGTTCCCCGCCACCCCGTGCCACTACCCGATGCGACGACGGCACCCTTCTGCTTCCACGTGCGCCCTTTCCTCGCTCCTCCAACGGGTTACCTGCCATGTTGGTCTGTACTCGTCTCGTCGAGCGCAGGACCTCTTTTCGCGCGCGCACGCGCGCAGGAGATCGAAATTCGAACGCGAGTCGCATAATGGAGCGATTTCGCCGGCGCGAAAGGTCGACTGGAACTTCTCCTTCCGCCGGATATTGCTCGGCGACCGATTGATCATCTTCGATGGCAGCGACAGCGGCGACGGGCGGCGCGGCGGGCGGCGCGGAGCGGGATTGAAAACGCGAGATCGTCCTCGACGCGACTCAAAGAGCGGCTCAAAGAGCGTTTGTAACATGCACTTTAAGGGCTGTTTGTACGAGCGAGGTAGCAAAGGGCACTTTTCAGTGCGCCGAGCAGACAGCGACGTTTGAGCGTTCGACGTTGCGCGCCGTAGCCGGCGAGTAACCTCTCCTTGCTCTCTTACTCTTTCTTTCTCGCTTTGTCCCTGCGCTTCTCTTATTTTCCGAACAATGAGCAAGCCCGCAGCCGGCGCCGTCTCGGATCGGACCGGAAAAATAAGCGCGAAACGTGCGCGACCGTTAAACGAGAGATCGTTTTTATGCACCGCGGTTTGCTCGCGCGGTATCTGCGTTAGCCGGGGCCTCATTACGCATTCGACGCTTCCGACTGCGTATTCGAGAATTTTTAATAATCGCATATTTTATTGCCATCAGAGCGCTATGGCCGATATGTAATCAACGCCGGATAATTATTCCGATCAGATCACTCGCGCTCGTCGCGCACCGCGCGTGATTGCGAGAAGCCGAACGAGCTTCTCGCGCGAGCGTCACACACCGCGGCGGGAACTCGTGTAAACCGTAGCCCGCGATTTTTATAGCGCTTAATTACAGAACGCAAGCACGCGTAGCCCAATTTTAATTTCGCCCCGACGAACGCCGCGCGTACGCCGGCGCGAGCTAAAGTGCGCGCTCGCGCGCTTGCACCGTCAGCAAACTGCGAGCCATCAGTTTGATTGCATTAATTCCGAAATGGCCACGTCCGCCACGTTCGAATGCTATTTGCCGGATAACGTATTTATGCGCGACGTGTCGCGTGTGATTTAGCCATAATCCAAATCGCAGCTCTTCCGCGAAATTCCCTCGCTAGAAATATGCCATTACCGCGCCCTTCTCCCTCCCCCCCTCCCCGCACGTTTCCAAACTCTCACGGAATTTTGCGTAGCGCGCACCCCGCGCGTACATTCTTACCGCCGCGATATTGAAAATATCTCGCGCCCTTTATCGTCTCGTATCAGTTTTACAAATCTCGATACACCTCTCTTTTTCTCTCCCTTTCCCCGTTCAGCGCGCGATATCGGAAGGTACCGCCGGCTATACTCCCGACATGATACAACTTCCCGATATGATATAATTTGAACGAACGCGCGAGAATGCGGACGATAACGTAATAATTAAACGAAACGAGACCCCGATCGATTTGGTATCTGCGACGTGACTGCGTCCCTTGCATTATGCCGGATAAAATGTTTCGCATTCATCGTCGGCGGCAATGTGTCACGAAATTAGCCGAGAGCCAACATTAATCTATGCGCGCCCTGCGCGAAAATCATTGTATCAAACATTAACAAGTCTGACGGCTCTTTTAACAGAGAGAGTGCTCTCGACGCGCGCGTTACACCGGCCGGGGGGAATGAATGACACGCCGAAATGAAAGTTCGCCGCGCCGTCATTCGCTCGCTCGCTCGCTCGCTCGCTCGCTCGCCTTTTATTCGCGCGTAACAGCGTAATCAATCTCGGATATTGCGCGTCTCTGTTTGACGCGCGTTTTTATGCCGGCGGAGCGATTGAAAGCGGTATTGCAATTATTGAGACACCGAGAGAGACATCATCGATGGTAATGGCCGTTTGTTTTACGTTTACGCGCTAATAAACGTAATCAGCGCGGTCGCGCGAAAGCACGAAAGCGTCGTCTCGGTCGAGAGTTCCGTTTCGAGCGAACAATCGTGGAGCACGAGCTGCGTAAAATTTTCATCAAGCCGCCAGCCGAAACGTAAAAGCGACACAAGGCCGGAAAAAACACGACGAGAGAATGAGGCTGCTGCTTCTCGACCTCGATTCGCGTCTACGATTCGCGTGCGCGCTCGGCTCACCTTACACGCGCAGATCCGATGCACGTCGCAGACGTCATGCGAGCTTCATCCCGGGGAAGCTCCCGGCGCGGAAGCCGGCTACGGAACACTGTAACCCCCCCTCCCCCCCGGCGGCGAAGTCATTACACAAGGGTTTGTCCTTTGAATCCGCCTTTAAGCCTACTCGAGCATAGCGAGTGTACGTAGACGGGAGCGCCGACTTTGGCTGATTAGTTTGCATGTTCCTGACGCCCGACTTTGACCTTCCAATTTTAGGCGGGGAACAGTAACCCGCTCTCGACTTAATCTCACCACGTTGCGACGATCCACGAGAGGAGCAGCGGGAGGAGGGGGGAATGCGAATCGCGCGAGTGGGAGCGAGCGAGCTTGCGGCAATGTTCCTTTAATTAGTCGCCGAGGAGGCGTGCGAAGAATCCCCCCTTCTGTGGAATTAGCGGCATTATCGCTCGTGAAATTTATCGCGCAGGATTAAAAAAAGAACCGCCATGGAGAAGCTCTCGTTCGGTGGACGTCGCCACAGTGTGAGAATCTGAGAAGAGTCTAATCAGATTTTGCGTGCGAACGTTAGATAATCTCCTTCCACTTAAATCTCGAATGACCCGATATATAATCGTCGCTGACTAACCAATGTTAACAATGGAATTTTAATGCATACCTTGCGACGCTTTAAGCGAGCAGAATATCTTTTTAGAATATTGCCCGGGATTAGCTTGACACGTTCCACGCCGTCATGATGGTCACCGGATCGCGGTAAGTGTTAAGTTATGTGGAATTACAAGATATTCGCGACAGATTATACATTTGTTAAGTTTATATTTTACATCTACGAGGTCTCATAGCTATGTCCGATAACGGTAGAAAGATGCAGGCGAAGCACAATTTCGTCGAAATTTTCAAAGCAATTTAATTTGGACAAATTTAATAATTTGGCGAATGTTCTAATTTCGTCAAAAATTTGTGCCTTTGAATGTTCCTATAATAATTAGAGGGAAAATTCTACGCCGTGCGTCGCGTCGTTATTTTATCGTTCGACCGGGTGCGTACCGTCGCGCGTATCGCGGTTGCGTCATTATCGCGATTACACTTCGTTTGCATGCGCGACTTTTACCCGGGAATACGGAGTATTCCTCTCTCTCTCTCTCTCTCTCTCTCTCTGTTTCTCTCTCTCCCCCCCTCTGTTTCTAAAAAAATCTCACGTAACTACTATCGATCGCGACGAGATACGGACGACTACATTGTTACACGGGAGAGAAGCAGTCTCATATCTGCACGAACCGGACGCGAAATACCGGGAGCTACGGGTGAACGCCACCACGAAGGACGCTTTTTCCGCTTCGATCCTTATTTTGTTATTTTATTTGCGCCGATGAAGCTTGTCGCGCGGTTTACCACCGGCCCTTTTTCCCTCCCTGTGCGCACGAGCCAGCCCTCCCCGCCAACGAGTCGACTCTCTTCCTCCCTCCCTCCTTCCTCCCCCTCTTCCCTCCCCCCCCCCTCTCTCTCTCTCCGTCTCTCTCTCTCTTGCTTTCTGTCTCGTAATAAACATCGACCGACGGAGTTCCCCGGGGAAATGTTGGCAAATCGCAGCCGCAGCGGGGGGTCGCGCATAGGTAACAATAGTTAGCAGCGGACAAAGGAGCCCGCTATCAATAGCGATCCCTTGTCCGTCCGACAATTAACCCCTTCGAATCGTCGGCTCCTCGCTTTCTTGAAAATCGGGCGTGTACGCGCCGACCCGAAAGAGAGAGTTTCTCACTCGGAGAGAGTCGCCGCGCCCGACAATGGACTTCTCGAACGATTAACAGTTGAGCGAACGCGCACATCGATCCTGTCCTCGATGTGTAAATCGCGCTTAACTGGACCCGAGCCGAAATTTTTATTCTATTTTTGGCCTTAATATGTAACGCTACTTAACGGTCTGAAGCTTACGTCACCCCGCTTTGACGCTACTTAACCCCACAGCTTTGCCGGCTCTGAAAAACCTGCGAGCGAATTGTCGCGTTTTCCGTCACACTTCAACGCATCCCGAGTAGGGCTTCAGTTTCTAAGTAAGTTAGGTCGCCATTGATTCTCCAGAATATTAGGCATCTACAAATGTCCTCTACAGTCTATCCCCCCCACAGAGCTCCACAGACCTCGATAAATAGGTATTCAAAGACCTCTGCGAATGTGAGGCAGTTCCGCTGCGAAAGTGAGGCCAAAATTTCCACTCGGGGAGCCCATTAACCGAGTTAATTATCAATCCTCGTAACGTCGGGATGTAATCCCGAACTCGGCGAACGGGCGCCCGCGCGGCGGGACGGGGCGGGTGCAGGGAGGATGAAGGAGAAGGCAGGTTCCTGTGAGTATAACTTGGAGTACACGCGGTCCCCGTGTCAGGAGGCGCATGATCTCGACGTACGTTTGCGATATATAATAGCTCGCGGTTCACGGTAGACAATGGATTTCGATATCAATGGCGGTGTATATAGACAACCCCTTACCTATTCGATAATTAACCCCTTGACGTAGGCGCCGCTTGAAGCCGAGCTCGCCGTATCTACGGGCTGCGCACGCGCGATTTATAACTGCATGTATCTCGGCTGTGTAGCGAGAGCTTCGCTGCGCTTCGCCCATCCAATCGCCGATCTAACTTTTCCGAGTCAAAATTTCATGCCGCTTTCGACCTCAATACGCCATCTCGCGCGAATTTAATACACCCACATCGACCTTTCTCGACTTTGTATTTAATGTACAACTTTGACTTCTCAAAAACCTAGCAAATGGCGAACTGCGCGTTTTCAAAGAGCAGGTCTCTATTTTAAATAAAATTTCCGTTACTTTTCCAATATTTGGAGAACAAGAACACGTGGTTAGTGAGTTCACGACAAAAATAGGGCAAACATTTTCGTTATTATTGCCGGGTTAAACGAGTCACTCACCTGTGCATCTGCAAGGATGCGCCGCATCAAGGCCAAGGTGGGGTGCGTTGTGAGGTCATCTTGAAGGGCAAGCGCCTCGCCTTCCTTGTTCAAGTGATTCAGGGTCTTGAGGGCTGCAACAGAAAAGAAGACGCGAATGCACTACAAGTTGTAACACGCCGCGATAGGTGTTATCTTCGTGTTTCTTATTACGCTTGATACGTATATCAACTGATTTCTCCTTTACAGCACACGGAGAGGGGGGGGGGAGGGGAAAGTTGAGCGTAACGATGAGCGAATAGAACGCATCTTGATCGAAGCGAGCAGAATGTTCTGGTCTCGTACGAGCGAGATTCCGTCTTCAGAAGCAGAAACTTCCTTCCTCCGGCTGAACGTGTTTGATTCGCTCGTCGATGTCGCGCTAATTCAACCGATCGCTCCTCTCCGTGTGAGTCGATAGAAAATCCGACACTGCGATAACAAGACGCGTGAGAGAAGCATTTGAGATAATGTCAGGACGGTCGAGAGAGATTCTCGGACTGCCCGCATCTCCTTCGTGATCCTCGATTGATATAACGTTCACGTTCGTTAGACCGATATTACCGTCTTGTCCTGCGAATCACTCGCGGGCGCGCGTTATTCCAGCGCTAAGTAACCGCTCGGTGAAAATCGCCGGAAGTGACTGCTCAATCGGCCGCGTACGCGCGCCATCGCACCGGATGCGTTAAGCTTTTCTCACCCGGGAGACATGCCGGGAGTCACCGGGATTTCCAACAAGCCCGGGTCACATCGACCAAGATGGCCGGTCTTGTCTCTCTCCCGGTCGGCTCGTCTCGTATTATCTTCACCAGCCCGGCCGTTCGAACGGCGGGATAATTGAATTCCCGTGGTAGTCGGTAGTCGCAGCGCGAAGGTGGGAAGGCCGCCCGAGGGTTGCCAAACTGTTATCGACAAGTTCGTGAGAGAAGCTCGTTTCGCACAGGCTGCCGAGCTACCTCGGAACGAACGCGCTTCCTCGACGCTCCGCCACGATATAGCGCGCCGAAGTTCTTTCTCTCTCTTCCTCGTACTTTCCTTCTCTCGTCGTCTCTCTCTCTCTCTCTCTCATCGTCTATGTACAAATTGTGATTATTCTTATCTTTCATTTGCTTCTTGATTATTCAAATAGACTCCTCTAGATTTTTATATAACATTGTGTTTCTTTCATCGATAGAATAAAGCATCCAACAGCGCGAATTTCACTGAATATCAAGGTGCAAGGGGATTTATTATTTTTTAATTATTTATTGCTTGTCCGTTCATTTTAATCCCCATACGCCCCTTAATATTTGATCAAACCCGAGCAAGATTGCCCCGAAAACTGGTCGACTGCTGGACGTTTCATCCTATTAGTTAGCAGCCTGTTAGTTAAAAAACCTTCAAACTCTCCTTTGTTTACCGTATTTTTGATTGTAAAAGTCCTTAGAAGGCACATACGATTAACAAACGTTTTTCTTTCTCCCGCCACCTAACCCCTCTCTCTCTCTCTCTGTCCCCAAACGTGTGTTTCTGCTGGTAGCGAAGACAAGCGAAGAAAGCGCAACTGAAATACCGCGCGTTGAAGATCCGTCTATATTTTTCAACCGTGAAATTAAACGTTCCAGTTCGCGGGTTGCGCGGCCGTTACATACGCCGGTAGAAATAATAGAGGAAAATTTTATTACGTCTCAAAGAGAAGGGCCCGCCGCTGCGGGCTCTCTCTCTCTTTCTACCTCGCAACGCCGAGCGAGGCCGCCGTTCTCAAAGGAAAACGGTAACTATTTTCCGACGAGCGATCAACTTTCCCCGACGAAGAACGCAGGTACACGGCGGTATATTACCTGCGTCGCGGAACTCTACGAGTACTTAAACGCGAATTTAGCCGGTTGCTTATACGCCCGTACATGCTCGAATACTTTGATGTGGCGCGGGCAAATTTCGACGCGGTTTCCGCATTACACGCGCGCAACGGACTCTCGAGATGCACGTCGTAACGAGTCTCGTTGGGGAAGAATGTCTCTCTTTGTCGGGGGAGAGAGAGAGAGAGAGAGAGAGAGAATCGAAGCGTCGAGGCTGCAACGACGAGAGCAACGACAACGTGATCTTGAAATTAGCGCGATTAACGGCGCGTCGAGAGGCGCGAACGAAAATCCGGCGCGTGTTCATCGGCAGATTTCGAAATCGCTCCGAGCCAATCTCGCGCGCTGCGCGAGAGCGCATAATTGCATCAGCGGCGCGTTTCGCGCGCCGGCGGCCTCCGAGGATTTAATGACGTTTACCGGTAATCCAGTTTTAATCGCGCGCGCGCGCGATTTTTCATACGGATGCGCGCAGCGCCCGCTCACGCCTTCATCTGCCCGGCGCGAAAACGAGTTTTCGCGTTCAATACGCGATTATCGCGTCGCGAGGACGAGCCCGATTAGGTCGGACATGGATTATTTGTTACACCGGGGATGCAATTAAACGCAATTAAAGCACCGGAGGCGCTCGCCGGGCCGCAGCCAGCTGTAAAGCACGATCCGGGGAGACATGTTTTATCGGTAAGTCGCGCTCGCCGAAGACAAAGGACCTCTCGCGATAAGGTACGAACTCCGGCGGATCGCCGGGAGGTCTTCCCGCTCGGATCTCCGAGCGTCTCGCGAAGCGCCCGCGAAAAGAACGAACGTATTATCGCGGGATCTCGTGGAAACGACTCGTCGTAAAATCGTTCTTCCTCGCCGGCGAGATCGAGAAACGAAACTTTGCGAGAGCACTGATAGATATATCCCCGACATGGACGAGAAGATGAGATAACGTCCTCTCGTCTTGTCAGCGAGTGTATCGCCGCGATATACTGCGACATTCGTTCTTTCCTCTAGGTATTTTTATTTCGGATATCATGTCTCAGATAACAGGAAAGAGAGAGAGAGAGAGAGAGAGAGAGAGAGAGAGAGAGGTAGGGGGGGGAGAGAGAGAGGGAGAATTGCACAACGAGAGCAGAGAGGTCGATAGATTTTCCCACGACTTCGGTTAGTACGACGGTCGAGGGCACTATGATATTGTTATCGTTAGTATTATTATTATTATCATTATTGTAGTGTAATTTATTCAGCGCTGTAAGATCCGTAGATCGCCTTCAGCGCGTACTACTTTAAACACAGTTTACAAAATGCAACAGAGCAAGTTAGACCCTTACTGCATGAATTATAAAATAAGCTCGGAGAGATATTTGAGATTCTAAGTAAAAAAAGAAAAGAGCGCGCTAAAATGTCGGATGTATTCTCTCGAAGAGAGACGACAAATAAAAAGATAATATAATATCGTTTCTCCGATTCATGTGACCCAATTACCAATTGCGTGCAACGGAAGCAATTAATGGCCAATGGAGAGCCAATTAAATGGCACAATGTATGCCTCGCGAATCGCATTTGGCCGCCGTAACTTTGTTTATTCAGACCTCGGCGGGGTTGCGAAATAATCAATGGGAATCGACGCGTCCGGCGATACGCGATAAAGCGATGAGTTGCGATTCCTGTCCGTCACCTTTAAGCCGATTGATCGCGGATAAGCGGGAAGAAAAAAAAAACACGCCCGAATGGGCAGATAAGCAAAGAGAGGAGCCCTTTCTTCACGGTGGTCTGGATCTCGATATCTCGCAACGGTTCTTCAAACACGGCAGGAAGCACCGTCGCGTCGGTGCAACGTCGAGCATCCCTCGGCCGAATAATCTCGAGCGATCGTTACTATCTCAAACGAAAGAAGAAACCTCGGGACGAGGCTTCGTGCCGGAGATTCCCGATTAAAGCGGCGCGCTTCCGCAACAACGGTTAACCATAAGCGTCCGTTTACAGGTCGCTCCGGCGAGAAGTAACTCGCCCGGCGATATCTAAAGTCCGAAGAGCGATCGTTGCGGCAAGGGAAACGCGTCTCGAATTCTTACGAGCGGGTCGGGAGGGAGGCGGGTCGTTTCTATCTCGGGGAAAGCTATCGCGCGAGAGCTTGAGAAGTGCGGCAACTGCGTCCTTACCTCGCGGTCGTTTTCGCGGAACGGAAGATCCAGTCGGACGGAAGGACCTCGGTCGTCGATGTTGCTCATCGATCGCTATTAACACGTCGAGTACCACGCCGCGAATTTCTACGAACCCAGCCACACCCGAATCCTCGGTGCGATTTACGATAATATTTTATAGCATCTCTACATTTTTATAAATAATATTCTCACGGGTTTAATGAGTATTGTACATTTCAAAGTCTGACAAGCGATATTCCTGTATTCGGTAAGAGCAACAAAAATATGTACACCCGCGGGTAATACATGGAAAAAACCTCTGTTCGCACCGAGCGGGATCAAGTGAGAATTCGGTGACGAAAATCGATATCCGCGCCATCGCGACTCGGGGGAACACTCGACCGCGTTAAAATGCGCTTGAGAATATTTTATTGTCTCCGATTTCGACGAAATTTGGCATATTTGTAGAGTATGCCAAAAATAAGAAATCTATATCCTTTATCAGCAATGGCTTAGGTTTAAGAGGTAAAGCTGCCCTTGCCTTATGCTATCTCGATAATTATTGCAAACAGAAAAAAGCTTTTCAAACGAAAATTGTACGGCATAAAAACCGTACAATTTTTGCTTAAAAAGTTCTCTTCTACCCGCAATAATTATCGAGATAGGATGAAACTTCTACACAGAGAGAACGATTTAGTTGAATCTAACAAATGCTTATTTGGAATAGTAGAAATAAATTTTTCGATTGATCGAACAAAATTTTGTTTGACGCAACAAAAACATTTCGTTGGAACTAAGCTGCAACAAAATATTTTTATTGCGTCAAACAAAACTTGGTTCGATCAATCAAAACATTTATTTGGACTATTCCAAATAAGTATTTGTTAAATTCAACTAAATCGTTCTCTCTGTGTAGGAGGGGCAGTTTCACCCCTTAAGCCTGGGCCAAAGTCGATAAAAAAATATGAGTCTTATTTTCGGCTACTCTATAATATGCTGCTAAAATATGCCGAGTTTCGTCGAAATCAGAGACACACACTTCGCGGATGTTCCTTGTGAGTGAGAATTCTCTACAAGCACCTAACCTACAAGCGAGCTTCCCAGACAGAATTTCCAGACAGAAAATCGGCTACCCGGGACAGAGTTTCCTTCTTAGCGTGGCACAAGCAGTCCTGATCAGACAAACACACCCAAACGCGTGACCCAACCGCTGCAGAAGTTCACCCCAGAAGATTCAGCCGACGCGGGTGACGTGGCGCACTCGACGTGTTGAGGCTCGCGAGGACCGTGGTTCTGGGTCGCACGCTGCGAGGACGCCGAGTCGTCACAGCCGGAGAAATGCGCGAATGTCCGAAAGCGCCGGTGCGTTCGCGCGGGGATGAATCAGCGCGTCGGCACGAGCCGCGCAGCAGGACGATAAATCTTGGGCGTGCGGCGCGCGGCCCATGGACGCGCGCAGGACGTGCTCTCGCAACGGTGGCCGGGCGCGTAGAATATTCCGCGCATTGCCGATACGCGAGGGAGTCGATAGCGTCGCGGAACGCCACGTCGTCGTCGTAGGGCGTCTCGGCCCTACGTGGCGCACGCTCGCGACCTCGCCACGCGGCCCTCGCCGGCGATACAGCGTGGTGAAGGGTGCATGCGCCGGAGCGCAACGGCGAAAAGCTCTCTCGTGCCCGTGGCTGGAAGGACCTTCCAGCTCGGGGAGCACGGAGAGGAGGAAGGGAGGTATGTAGATCCGCGCGGAAGGAGAGAGAGAGAGAGAAAGAGGAGCAGGCACGCCTCCGTCGTTCCCTCGACGCGGCGGGGGTCGCGCTGATATACGGCTCGACCTGATATTATGAGCTCTCCGTGTGTGTGTGTGTGTGTGTGTGTCAGAAGCGCGAGACTCTTTATGAGCTTTTACAGCGACTCAAAACTGCGCGGACTAACACGATGCGACCAGCCGGCCGATGCTAAACCGGAATCCCTTTATAGCGCACGGCGCAGATAATGTGATACTGCTGCGGGGTGGCTCGGTTTCGTTCGACGCGCTAAAGGGGCGGTTTACGACGCGAAATGTTGCTTTAATCTCTGCCGCGAACCGCAGCTCTCGCGATTATATCCGCTTTGAGCGAGAGCGCGCTACTAGCTGGGGCCGGCGGGTCTCGATATCGAGTGGAAACAGACGCGACGCGTCCGGACATGGCTGGGGAAGATCGCGACGCGCGTTGCATAAGGTGGAAGCCAATACACGTTCGTAACTCTCCCAGCATATCTCGCGGAATACCGAAGCACGCGTATGTAGCGGTCTTTCCGCAAACTTTTCGTGTATTTTTACGTGTCTCCAACTTTGCTCGCGAAGGCACAGCGATGGCTCTTTGACGTTTCCCTCATGCGGAACGAACATATTTCCGGTGCATGCAAGTTGCGCAACTTCTGCGTGTCAGGCAAATCTTTACGTCGGCTGAAATGTCAGCTTTGGGATTCCTTGTCGTTCCCACCACATACTGAGCGGCACTCTCCGATTCATTTTTTGCACATCTATTTCTATCGTGAAAACATGTTCGTAATTCTGTGCAATCGATACGGCATGCGAAAGAGAATCGATATTCAGTCGGCCGATTTTTCCTTTGATTGCGCTGAGCGCGATTTCACTTCGCGTCGCCGCCCAATGCGTCGAATCGCAACTACTTCCGGGAGCGAGCCGGGAGGCGCGTTGCGACGACCGACGGCTTTCTTTGCGTGGTCGATCGCTATCTGTCTCGTAAGCGGAACTTTCGAGACATCGAAGGAAACGAATGGCCGACTCGACGAGAAACGACAGCGACTGAACAGCCGGGGTGATGGAGGGAGGCGCCGCCCTCGCGCGCGAATCTGTCCGGGAAATTAACGAAGTTTGACACGCTTACGTAGCGACGCGATGTGAATTTCCTCGGCGAGAAACCACCCTTCGGAGGGCGCTGCTGGAACGCTTCAACGCTGGGCGCGTTAAAACCCGGGGATGCTCGAGGCGTTAACGCGCGAGCGACTAAAAATCTCGATGAAATACGCTGCGTTCGGTGATGCGGTGACCAAGACAGAGATTTATAATAAATAGGGACGGACGGAGAAGCAGAGAGAGAGAGAGAGAGAGAAAGAGAGGGAGAGAGAAAGGTAGAGAAATGGAGATAAAACCTAATGCGCATCTCCCAAACGTATCGCGGCGTTCCAGCAATCCCCGCGACACAAGCGGCAGAATTACATCGCGCTTAATACATCCGGTGTAGGAGATGCGCGGTGTAGGAGATGCGCGCACGGTTTGCCGGGTTCTGACTTCCGAGCACGCTGGAAACAGGATTAATGGATTAGCGATGTTTTGAGTTACAAGGGAAGTGTAAGCGGCCGAATATTCTCTCTCCAATTAGAGCAGAATTCTACGGCGGTAGCGGCGGGCTTTGAGTTACGGCAAAATCGGCGCACCTGCGGAGCCAGGAGAGAGAGAGAGAGAGAGAGAGAGAGAGAGAGAGAGAGAGAGAGAGAGAGAGAGAGAGAGAGAGAGAGAGAGAGAGAGAGAGAGAGAGAGCCAGTATCGTTGGGCAGGATCCTTTATAAATGCGGAATATTCGGTTCGGCGGCACAACGTACGCGCATTCGCAACGGGAGTTCATTCATTTTACATAAGCCGTGCGAATCTGTCGCCCGTATATTAACACACACACACACACACAGAGAGAAGGGGGGGGGGAGGAAGAGGAGGAAAAAAGTGCATAACGCGCATGAATATTATTAACGCTGCCGAGAGATAAATCGAGAGAGTTTTGAGCTCTCATGGCGTTTAAACGCGAAACGTTCAACGCTACTCGTTATCCTCCGAGTCGCTGCTGGAGCACGTCCTGTTAAGAGCGGCAGCAGCACGTGGCGCGTCATTAAATCGATATGATTACGAGTGAATTTCAACACAATCGATATAATATAATCGGTGTGATAAATCTAATCGACGTAGAATTACACGAGCATGTTATTAAGTTAACGCAAGTCTCGTGTGCTCCGCGCGCGCATTGATTTCCGAAGTTTCCGATGCGAACTCGCAGACGGATCGCTTCAGATCGCAGACGAAAACGAGGCTTGCGACGCGCCTCGGGCGCATACGAAATCTTGCGCGAGCGAGCCGGGTAAATAAACCTGCGCGGTGCAAACAGAGCCCCGTGCGAGGCTCGGTAGACGGTCAAGGGTCAGACGAAAGGTATCGAACTCACCTTCCTCGAAGGGCTGCGCTCGCTTGGCGAACGCCCTCGAGAAAACGCCCCGCGGCTTCGCGGCGTCCACGCCGTTCTCCACGGCCGCGCTCATTCTCGCGGCCGATTCTTCGGCGAGCGTGCACTTATCGTTGGGCGCAGCGGGCTCGTGTCTGTAATTGGTGTTACGCGAGAACGTCGATCAAGGGCTGCGATCGAGAAACTCCGAGGGAGGCTCCTCTCCCATGTCCCTTGACTTTCGGTCCCATCCTGCAAATCGATGCGCGAACACACACGCGCGTATGGACGTTGTCGCGTCGGCAAGATTATATTTATCGCCCTCCCGCAATTATCATCACATTCGTGATGATGATTCACCCCTCGCGGATCAACGCGCTACCGAATTCAATCATTTCACACGCCGAGACTCTCGTCGAGAGTGGAACAGCGGGGAGACTGTCCGTACGATTTTTCTGCCTTTTTCTCCTTAATTTAAGATTTGGTTCTCATTACTGACGAGCTGCCGTCCGCCGCCGCCGCCGCCGCTGCGGCGGCTAATGAGAATTCGCACTTGGAATCGAGGGGAAAACAAACAGAATCTGTGGAAAGAGACGAGAGACAGAGAGAGAGAGAGAGAGAGAAGAGAGACAATCCTTCTCGGAATCGTGCGGTTTGGAACATCGCTCCCTTCGCTATCCTTAGGGCTTGAGAGGATCCGCGAATTACAGGCACACGGTATGCTGTACATAAGCTCATTAGCCTTTCATGATTAGTATGTTAAGTGAGTGAGACCGCGAGTTTAATGCGCCGGCGCTCGAATGCATAATACACGCCGATTTTCACGCCGGTCGGCCGGGTATAACGGCGAGGTTGTGAGGGATACGTCAATGTTAATTAATGTAATTTATACACTTCTCTCTCTCTCTCTCTCTCTCTCTCTCTCTCTTTCTTTCTCTTTCTCGCGCTTTCTCGTCTGATACCGCGTAAAAGTCAGCCAGTCTATGCCCGGGCTGTCTCGGCGGTGAAACGGCTGAGCCGCCGCGGAACCTCGCAGTCGCAGTCCGCGGCCGCAGCTGCGCCACCCACACGCAGCACGTAGTGACGTTAATTAGTGCGCTGTGATTAGAGTTTCTCTCTAATTAAATGTAGATTGCCTGATTACCAGCCGGAGGAGCACGCGAATTCAAGACGCCGCCGCGACTCGACGATTCGCCTGTATCTCACTTACGCGATGTCTATAATATCATTCGATGAATATTTCCTCCGCGCGCGCGGGTGCCAACACCGTCGTCTACGCGCCGACTGCTAATTTCTTCTAATCAATCCGCGTAATTAAAATTGTGCATAAAAGTAAATATATATATATATATATATATATACTTATCGACCTTTGGAAATTTCAAAATTATTAAATTAACAAAAGTCAAGGCACTATTACAGTAATATATTCTTGATAGTAAATAAAGTGAAAAAGTCTAATACTATTTTTTCTTTGGACGAATAGTTTGACGAATAGTCTGACGAATAGCGAGATATAAGTTAAATGTAAGTTAAATGTTGAAAAAGTGACCAAGTTTTCCTTAAATATTTAAAAAAATATTAGGCAATTAAAAAATGTTTCAAATAAAAGTTGTTAAAATGAATTGGTAGAGAAAGAAGGTATAATAAAAAATTGGGCTTTCTATTTTAAAAAATTAAGTTGACCTTCAACTGACCTTGCAAATGCTCTCTAAATAAAAAACTGATAATGACCCTGACTTTTGTTAACTTACTGACTTTTAGAAATTTCAAAATCATCAAATTAACAAAAATCAGAGCGCTATTGTAACAGTATATTCTTGAGACTAAATAAAGCAAGAAACTCTAGTACCACTTCTTCTTCCGACAAATAGTTAGCGAGATATCGGAAGTTGAATATTGAAAAAGTTATCAAGTTTTCCCCAAATATCTCAAAAAATATTAGACAAATAAAAAAATGTTTTAGACAAAAGGTGTTCAAATTAACTAGTAGAAAAAAAACAGTGTAATAAAAAATAAGGGTTCCCATTTAAAAAACACAAGTTGACCTTCAAATGACCTTGAAAATAGAGGTCAGGGTCAAAGTCGAGATCATCGTAAGGTAGCTCACTTAAATTCCTACAACTTTTATTTAGATCATTTTCCTTGAAACTTCAATACCAAAGAGTTATTATATTAATATATATATATATATATATATATATATTAATATACAGGGTGTCCTAAAAGTAACGGACCACCCTAATAACTCTTCGGTATTGAACTTGATCAAGAAACTTGATCAAGAATATATTACAAGAATATATATATATATATATCAAAAATGAAAAAAAAGAAGAAAATTTATAAGAACTCGTAAAGGCGCGTGTCAGTATCTCAGGATTAAGAGCAACGTGTGCAAAGTAGCACGTCGCAGAAATTGATCGACACCTACTCTCGTCAGGGTGGGCGAGAACGCGTCATCGTGAAAATAGCGTGCTCATCTCCGCGCTTTCGCTCGGGCGTACGCGCGTACGCCATCGGCCGTCGCCTCGGGGATGACGCTGTTACGCGGAAAGTCCGTATTGGCGGCTGGCGAGCAAACGACGAGCATATAATAACGGCTCACGTTGGCTCGTCGATAGTCCCCCCCCCCCCCGAAAACGACGGCTCAACCTCATGTTACACGTCAGCCTGCGCACACGCGCGCTATGCACCCCCTCGCTCGCTGTCGTCATCGTCGTGCGAGCGAGCGAGAGAGAGAGAGAGCCGCCGTCATTTGATCGTCATAATTTATCATTACGCGCGGGGAGAGACGCGCTCTCTCGATAAATCCACGCCGTGTTCAACAACGTTACCCATTGATTTATGCACTGTGACGTCCGCACGTAAAGAGAGATCTATCGCGGCGCACCCTTCTTCGCCGCGTCACGGCGCGGTGAGAAATCATAGGCGCGAATCGCCCGGGGACCGCCGATGGCGAAGTGGAAAAAGCGCCGACTTTTACCGCACGTACGTTCCGTGTGCGCGCGCGAGCCTTCCGGTACTGAAATATCCGGCGCGATACGATCGTCAGTCACGAAATAACGCACGGTGACAAACTGCCCGCCCCGTGGACATCTGCTCGTATCGGCTCGAAACATGGCGGAGCAGTTGCCGGTTTATCCGCCAGATTTGTCATAAATATTGATATCAGTTGTGTTCTCGGTAATGCAAACATTGGTAGAAGCTATATAAGTGCTGTGCAAAAGACAACGCACAGGGAAATCTAATATTTCGTCCGTCAAATTTATCGCAGCTATCGATACAAATTATGAATGGTGTATTATTACAAATGTATGTGTAACACACACGGCGACCTCTCGCCACGCACGCATGCGTAATCCGCTCTCGCCGATTGGAACATAAAATCCTGACGTTTCACACTCGCCGAAATTCTCATAAATATATTTACGGATATATATAAATCATATTATAAGTATCATATAAAAGATAACACACACACACACAAAGGCCAGCGCCCGCGAGCGCGCGTCCGCTCGGTTTCGAAGCGCGAAACGCTGATTTTCCGCCCGAAGAATCTCTCGCGGAGATATCGACATGAATTATAACAGAAATGCACTACCGTATGCGCACAGTCCCGAACACATTAAACACAATTGATGATATTGAATATAGTTATTAATACATAACGATGGCTATCTGTTAATTCGGGCTGAAATTCAGCGAGGCGGCCTTCTTCGGCAGAGCTAAGCGCGGCCCGTTGTCCGCGCGTGGGCCGTGTTAAACGGTTTAATGATTTTATGACTTCGTTACGGAATAAGCGATTTAGAATACTTTTGCATAGCAATGCTCCAATCTGAATAAATTCGCGTGCGCTGCGAGCGAACGAACAAGCGATTAAACGTCCGCCATTTCAATTTCTGCACGCGCTCTTTCTCTCTCCCTCCCTCCCTCTTCGCTCTCTCGGTCGAAAACGTTTTCACGTTCAGCAACGACGAACGGCTGCGGTGGCACGTTAACGAAGTGGTTAAACAATTCCGTTTGTTTCATTGCTCCGTATTCACACCTCTATTTAGCGGCGCATTCAGCGACGAATATCGCGGCTTCGGCCGCTGCGGATTTTCCGCGTTCACGCGCGACTCGGAGTATTCGCGTTGCGACAAAAGTAACAAAACGGAAGGCGCGACTTGTGCGGACAAACACACAAACGGCCGTAACACCGGCGAGATGATCCGCCGAGCGATTCCTCGTTGTTTGTTCAACTAATCGAAGCGGGGACGCCCTCGTCGTTTTTCATTATCAATCCAATCAACGGTTCAGCGGATTAAGAAAGCGCGCGGGGGCGCTCTCGCTCGCTCTCCGCGCAGAGTTAAATCGGGTATTTTATTATTACGGTATATTTATGTCTCGACGACAAAGCGGAGCGAAGGGATTGCATTACGTGGGCGTTTAGAGTCGATAAATTCTTGCGGGGTCGCGAGTTGCCTTCTGATTTATGTGCCGTGACAGCAGAACTCATAAGGGAGATCTATAGGCGTTTTTCCATTCTTTCTTGCCGCGTCTCGTCGCTACGCGCGGAAATCTTCGCCGGCGATTTCCAACTCGGCCGTGATTTAAGACGGTAACATCCGGGGAGCACTTTGTCCCAGCCAGACGAGAGATGTACCATCGGCCGTCGCGCGCTTCATCGGCTCGTCGCCTTAATCGCTATCGGGAACTTTAGAAATATTAACTATTCGCGCTCCTTTAAGCCGAGGCTCCCTCAAGTCGTCTCTGATTCGAGTCTTCATCGGTAATCAATGAATATTCACCGTTTCTCAATGGGAGCACTCTCTCTCTCGCTCTCTCTCTCTCTCTCTCTCTCTCTCTCTCTCTCTCTCTCTCTCTCTCTCTCTCTCGCTCGCTCACTTTACTCTTCCGCCCGGCAACTCGCCGATTATAATAAAGTATGATTCTTGATTACACGAGAAATGTAAATTCTGATTTTATTACGCTGCGCGGGGAGAAAGGTTTGGTCGAATGGACGCGACACAATGACGAGAAAACGAACTAAGCGCTCGCTATTCGGCGGAGACGGACTTTTTGAATACATCGCTCGCTACCGACTCTTTGACCGGCGGAAATAAGGTTTCCCCCTGCGCAAAATCTGCAGTGCACAAATTCGTTATACACTGTACACCGAGAGAACAACTTTCGCGTTCGCGGCGACGCAATTAACGTCTCCCGTCTCCCGTCTCCCGCGTGCGTGGTTACGCGCAATTTTACATTCGCCTTCGCAAACTTTGCAACGCTAGCGGGAACAGTCGTTACTGTTAAGCGATCCTTTCAGCAAGATCTTACCGATTGCCGCGGGCTATATCCTATGACTGAACTACCAGTTCCGAGTATAGCGTTTCAGTGAAAATACGCTGATTATACTTTAGAAACTCGAGAGAGAGAGAGAGAGAGAGAGAGAGAGAGAGAGAGAGAGACACCGGGCTTCTCCGCCCGCGAGATTCATTTGTTGGTCGATTAAGGGAACACGATATGTTGTTACACGCGTCTGTCACGTTTTCTTTCGCTCTCCGCGATAAATGGCCCGTGTATTCCGTTTCAGTAACCTCGATTATTTTCTATCATCGGCTGACTTTCGCATCGTGCGTTTTGTAAGTGAGACGCCCGTGTAATTCTAGCCGCATTAGCCGCATTAATAATCTTCGAACGAGCGTATCGCGACGGAAACGAGACCGGCGACAAACCGCGGACCGCAGTTCGAGCGGAGAAATTACTCTCACTCTCTCTTTCTCTCTCTCTCTCTCTCTCTCTCCTTTCCCCTTCTCCTCCCTCCTGCCTCTCTCCCGTCCTCTTTTTCTCTCTGTCTCTCTGTCTCTCTCTCTCTCTCTCTCTCTCTCTCTCTCTCTCTCTCTCTCTCTCTCTCTTTCTCTCTCTCTCGTTTTCTCTCGTTCTACGGTTTCATTCGTATCGATGAACTTCCGCGAGCAAACACTTTCACGTTGACGACAGGGGGAACAAAGCACCCCAAGTCGAACGGGGACAATAAAGTCGCGAATGAATTGGACTGCTTTTCGAGCGGACTCGTATAAATCGGCGGATGAAATCTGCTATAGAGGCACGTTCTCCCCCGCAGAATGATCAGATTCGAGAAACAAATAGAAATAGAACAGCATGAAACAGCGGCGATGAATAAAATACGAAAATACTCAGCGTGGAGACAAAAATAGCGTACGGAGTGTACGAAACGACAGAATGGAACAAGAAATTAAAAACAGTCTTCGATCGAGGGGACTCGCGTCTCTGCGCGTTTCACGCGCGCGAAAATGTACACGTATAAAATTAAATATAAAAGCGGGAGCTTTTCGCTCGGGATGAAAGCGAGAGAGAGAGAGAGAGAGAGCGCAAAGATAAAGAGAGGCAAAGAGATGATTACCGCATCGCCACACCGCATTACGGCAAAACTATAGATCCGACGATCCGCTCCGCTCCATTTCGCGATTTATGGCGCGACCTAAGTCTCGTCTTATCCTTCACGACCAGGTATTAGGGTAACGATTCAGCTGTCACAATGGGGCAATAATTTCTGTTACTGCACCCTCCCCCCCCGCCCAGATAGGAGTGTTATTGTCAGGTTTGTTCGGGTGCCCGCTGTCGCCTACGACCCCCCGGTGCCCAATTTCGAAATGAACGGCTAACGGGCCCCGACGTTCCCTCCGCGACTCAGCCGCTCGGGAAATGTGACTCGGACTCTCTTCGGCCGTTCTCTCCTCCATCAATCGGCCGCCGTCGCGTCCCGACTTCCGCGGCGGCGGCCGGGGCGATCGACCACGTTGCAGCAATATTCCGATAGATGGATCGAACGCGTTGATTAAAAAGGAAAAGGAAACAGAGAGGAAAAACGTGACGGAAGGAAAAGAAACGCGCGCCAAAGTCGTACTCGATCGGCGCGAACGCGTGAATTTGAGGGCCGTCCTGTCTTGCGCGTCCTATCGGCTCCATTCTGATGAGAGAGTGGCGTCTAGTGGAAATAACCCTGTTTAAGGAGGGGATCCATTCCGGTCATCGAGTCCACCCGAGTAAAATAAATGGAAAGGGCATCGCGGTAGTCGATATATCGACGAAAACGACCGAGTCACCGACATTCACCGTTGCTCTCTCTCTCTCTCTCTCTTTCTCTTCTCTCTCTCTCCTTCTCTCGTCACCCCTCGCCGGAATCGTACTCCGTCTCCGATCGATTGCTCCTCCTCTCGAAGGGTCGACCGACCAGCTTCGGCTCGTAAATACGAGTTACGACGCGAGCCGTTGTACCGGCGTCGCGTTTACGGATAACGAGTCGCATGAATTAGATATAACTTGCCGGGAGGAGATGCTCGCGTGGAGATCTCGTCGAACATGGCCTCCCCTAATTTTTCACCGGCCACGGAAGTACGGAAACGTACTTGCTCGATCCTGCTGCCGCGGCATCCGTTTCGCTTTATGTGTATGCACGGCCGCGGCGGCCACGTCCGCTCTCTCGCAATTTCCGGCTGACGAAGCCGGCTTTGTTGTCGCGTCTAATTTACCCCCCGAGAGTCAGCCGTGGGCCCTTGTCTCTTCCGTAGCGGCAGCGAGTGGCGATCGTCGTCGCGGGGAACTAATTACCGGGAAGCTCGTCCCCGGAATTTCGCGGTCGAGCAGCGCGTCGCGCCTTTCTTTGTGCGCGGGAAGAAATCGCGCGGACGACGAGTATTCCGTGGATCGTCGGCCGGCAGATATCCCGAATACGGGAGAGATCTGAACGATAAGGGGTAGCTTCGCGAAACGGCGGAGAGGGAATCGCAAAATGTTGCCCCTGGAGCATGATTTTCTCCCCGTTTCGTTGAAACTGGAGAATTATGGCAGTTATAGAAAAGAAGGACATTTGCAATTTCAGAGCAGCGGAATGAATGCCCGAGCGCCTCGAAATTTCTGTTATCCTGTTAATATTCTCCGCACGTCGCGAACGAACGAGCTTGAGCGGCATGTTGTTGTTAATTAGAGTGAAACTTTCTGCAGCTACGTCACACAACATTTCGCGGGACGAAAGGTAATTTTTCATTTCGTGAAATTATTGAAATCGAAGAAAATGCAAATGGAAAGAAAAAAAGAAACTGCAGTCCCCTGGCAATCGAGAACGTGCCTTTGCATTTACTTTGAGGCAACGGCAAACCATATTTGTTTCAAACGATGAAGCGTTCCTCAAGCTGCGCAAACATATATGTATTTCGTACTCTGCCAACCTACCCCAGGCTGCTTGCGGAAGCGACCCAGTATCGCAGCGGTACCAAATGATTCTACGTGTTTACATTTCGGTTATTAAAAAGAAAAATATATATGACGTAAAAAAAAACAAGGGTGGGCATCTGAAAGCACAGTGGAAGTTTGTCTCTCTATCTTGTTCCTACAGCCGACTGATTGGAAAAGGACGCGACATTTTTTCCCGATAAAACAGCGCAGAATGTTGCTACTTTAATCAGCCGATTGCTCCAGTCGGTCGTGACGACTGGCCGACAAAATTTATCACCGATTGTCAAGAGCTAAAAACTTCCCCCTTCACCCCTCCTCACAAACACAAAGAAAAGAATTCTTGAAAAAAACATAGAGCGACGAGTAAACCTTCCCTCGCGCGGCAGGAAGTCTCGCGCGAGACGCGTCCCCGCCAATTGTGGTGATTTTATCCCGCGACTTACGCGGAGGACTAACTAACTAACTAGCTGGCTGGCTGACTTGCGAGAGCGACGCGGCCACGTTAGGATTTATGACGTTGCCGCGGGATTCGAGTCGTCGTCGTCGTCGTCGTCGTCTCGCGTGAAAGACCCGGAGCGAAACTTTGTAGCGCTCTGAGCGACGCGTCCCGCAGGTGCAGCGTTGCAACCTGAGCGCTTAACGCGATTAACATACGGACGGCCGTGTGAGTCACGGCTGAAGGGCTCTCCCGGCGCTTAATTGTATCGGTCGCGAAGTCGAGTCCTCCCGGAGAACTCCCGCGAAAGTTCCGTCGAGAAATTACCTCCCTCCCCGCTTCCAGCTCCATTACTGCCGATACACAGCGTGGCCGGCGAAATTTGGCCCCCTGGAGGAGGGGGGGGAGGAATATTTCGTTGCAGATGACGAATTCGCAGGTGCGACCCGGTCGGCCTGACAGCCGAGACAGCGCTTATCGTAACGCGACTTTAATCAGCCGATGGGTATCAATTTAACCCCTGTTTCCGCGCCAATTCCTCTCTCTCTCTCTCTCTCTCTCTCTCTCTCTCTCTCGTCTTCGCGGTCTAAGCCGACGTGGCCTGCCGCGTGTCGCGTCGGCTTAGAGCGATATCATCGGCCAGCGCGAGTTTCCGGGAAAATCCTTCCGCGGAGCCGAGCGCGATTTTAGCCCGGGTGCAATGGAGAAGAAAAAGGACGGGAGGGCATATTCCGGAGGGGGTTCCCGTGGAGGGGCAGGCTCAGGGAACTCGAAGGAGCGCGTCGTGAGAGAGCCGAGGGCTTTAAAGTCGAGCACGGCGCCCAGGCTAAACGCCCTTTATTTTTTCCGCCCGCAGCCTTAATTAGCGCGCCCCCGACCGCATAATTATTGCGTTACGGTTGCGTTAGGCGGCTGCCAGCCGCAGCGAGTTCCTCCGCGCACGAGTACGCCCGGCAATTGCCAACCCTCGCCGTCTCTTTCGTCTTCGTGCACTTTCCTCTCCCAGGTGTGTGTACTCGGCGATGTCGGTGGATCGCGTCGCAATCGCCTCGCGCGACGCTTCCGCCTCGAGTCCGGATTTCAGCATTCGCGACAGTTGTAGATCTCGAATGTCGCTTCGCGATTTGCTACACGGCTGGGCGCTCGGAGGCGCGCAGCCGTGTAGCAAAGAGGAGGAACGTGGAGAGCGATTCGAGCTCGAAGGGAAAAATGTGTTTATACCGCCGATAATATTCGGATAATCGGATAGGGTCTAAAAAAACGTCGAGCTGGCCGAGTTCTCGCGATGGTTGACACGGGCGCGATTAAGCTCCAGTGAGCCGAGGACCAAGTTTGGTGGAATCGTCAGATTGTTTTGACTTCAGTGGGACATTCAAGCGGAACGTCGGCCGAAGTTTCTTATCTTAAACTTGGACGCTTCGTTACCTTTTCGTTTCACGAGAATCGATCCCGCAACTTATCCCTGACCCCCGACGGCCGATGACTACGGTTATCTGGTTCGATGAGCGTAAAATGTAATTTACGAATGATTTAAATACTATTAGAAATATAC